>NC_142362.1:38310654-38413154 GCF_059441175.1 Urocampus carinirostris | reverse complement strand
AAAGAGAAAAGGAGAAAGAGAGACATAAAGAGAGAGGGAAATTAAAAAAAAGTGAGAGTTAAAGAGTGAGAGAAAAATAGAAAAAGATAAGGTAAGGAAAAGAGGGAAAAGGAGAAGAAAGAGAAAAAGAGAGTTAGAAAGGGACAAAGAAAGAAAAGGGAAAGTGAAAGAGTGAGAGAAAGAGAGACGAAGAGAAATATATAAGATAAGATAAGAAAAGAGAGAGAAATAGAGGAGGGGAAAGTGAGAGAAAGAAAAAGAAAAGAGAGCGTCAAACACAGATAAATATACATAAAGAGAGGGGCAGAGAGAGAGAGCGAAAGAGAGAGCAAGAGAAAAAAAGGAAAAGAAGGAAAAGGGAAAAATAAAGAGAGAGAAAGAAATTCAGCTGCAGTTGCTTTGTGATTGGCGCCTAGCTTTTGCAACATCAAGTGGACATTTTCCCTACTGCATCCCGTTTTACTCTGAGGTATAAGGTCTGAGGTCTGTATGTTGACCCCAATTTTATTGTGGTTGACATTCAAAATACGGTGATCAGAGCTGTATTTTGTCTGTCGTAAAACGTTCCGGTCTAAGTTAGGACAACAACATTTAATAACAAACTCTTCCACAAAGAACTTACAAATGGTCAAAAACAACAATAAAACTGAAAGTGATGGTTGAACACAAAGGTGGGAAATAAAGATCCCCTGACACTGAATGCTGTCCAAAATGTTCTTAGGAACTGTGAGGCTATTTAGGTACAGGTATGGGGTGTTTGGACACACTTGTCTCAATTACAAACTGGTTAGGCGCCCTCTAGTGGATAGAGGCGCGCCAGATTTGAGCATAGCCTCCCACTCAGGATAAAACATTTTTACAATAGATGCAGCAACAGGAAGGATGAAGGTCTCGCCTGGCAGCCAGGGAAGGGAGCGGAACATGAAACCCAGTGTGTGGGGCCCAACCGCTATGGTCGACTGCAGGAGACACCCTGAACTGGTTGCCAGCTAGTCGCAGGGAACACAGAGACAACTCACTCGCTCATTCACACCTAGGGACAATTTGACCGGCCAATTAACCTGATATGCATGTTTTTGGAATGTGGGAGGAAACTGTGGGGCTCAGAGGAAACCTACGCAAGCACGGGCAGAACATGCAAACTCCGCACAGGAAGGCTGGTAGCTGGATTTGATCCCATGACCTCAGAACTGTTTCTGCAACAAAACACTGCAAAATGTCTTGGTCGGTTGGTTGGATCCCTTAACCACAAGGCTTGTGGGGGCATTATTTCCTTTGGTGTGTCTTGGGCAAGTACAGCCTGGTGGTGCCCGTCCCTCTCCAGGCCAACATATGTTCCCACCTTTCGTGAGTTAGGGGACTGTGTTAACCAATGCATTATATTATGAGATCACCCCCAAAGCTCTGAAACTAAAATCACCCCATTTCTATTCTATTCTATTCTTTTTATTCTATTCATGAAACCCACTTTCAAAAATAAATCGTAATGTTCATGTCTGGCTTTTTTTAAGTATAAACCTAGCCTACATAAATACAGAACATGAAAAATCATTAAAACATTTGTATCTCCATTCAACTCTATCTCAATCAGATATGATACGTTTCACATTTTATAACTTGTCTCTAATAAGGTCGATACTTTCCCCCCACCGAGCGTAAATTCAAATAAACAATTTAAGATACAGTATTTAGTCATACTTATGTATTTATAGAAAGAGGCCGCTATCTAGTGTTTAAAAACTGTCATTACATTTAAAAGACGAATATGGGGGCCAATAGTTCACACACAGTTCATGTCATGGGAACCTGTCGTGGGTTCAAATCCAGCTCCAGACTTCCTGTGCGGAGTTTGTATGTTCTCCCCGTGCTTGCGTGGGTTTCCTCCGGGCACTCCGGTTTCCTCCCACGTTCCAAAAACATGCATTTCAGGTGAATTAGCCGGTCCAAATTGTCCATAGGTGTGAATGAGTCAATGAGTTGTCTGTCCCTGTGTGCCCTGCGATTGGCTGGCAACCAGTTCAGGGTGTCCCCTGCCCACTGCCCGGAGATGGCTGGGATGGGCTCCAGCCCCCCCGCGACCCTAATGAGGATAAGCGGTACGGCTAATGAGATGAGATGAGACATTTTAAATCAATCTGAAATTAAATTGCATACTAACTAACGCTTGGTTTTCATTTGAAAATGCATATTTCTATCTGGATTTACACATTGAAATGATAGAGAGTAAGGAGGAGAAGGATGGGTTGGGGTTACAGAACTGTAAAATATATATCAGGATTCAAATAATGTTCATCGATTGTAAATTGACCAACAAATTATTCTTAGAATTATGTAAAATAAGATAATTTGTTTAATTGATCGATAGAAAAAGTGTACAAGGTTATTTTGAGGAGATGTCTCTATTGAATTGAATTGTCTCTATTGTCATTGGTATCAACAATGTAAAACATTGTATGCAACGAGATTAGACGTGGCATCCAAGGATAAACATATAATAAAGACTTTAAAGAAAAACATTTATAAATGATTGTGACAATAAATAGGCAAACAAATATTTAAAATGTAGTGCTCAGATATTGATCTAAGTTATAATAGTAATGCAATAAAAAGACTAGTGCATCGTAATGTTGGAGGATGATTTTGACCGTGTGCTCGCAGTTTTCTTTTATTCTAGGACAGGGGTGTCCAAGTGGGCCAGATTTGGTAAGCTGAAAATGTGTGAGGACCGACTATTCAGCATGGCATTCTTTGAACGGTCTGTAATAAATTCACCCTCCATGAAAGGTCTGCTGTGCTTGGCGATCAGGATTGCGACCTCATAGCCCACCTTTGTAGCACTTTCATTTGATTTGCAAGGTCTTGTAAAAAAGCACAGCTGTGCTGTTAAAGCAGCTTTTACTCGCTTTACCTCTTCACAGCGTTCATTTCCTCTTAGCATTTTGTAGGCAGCATGTTTCGTCTGGCAGTGCCTCTTTATATTATATTCTTCAAAAACAGCCACAGTCACGTGACAAAACAGGCAGATGCAGTTATTTCAGATTTTGGTAAAAAAATAGACCAATTTCCAATTGTCCTGGAATCAGCAGCCCTCACAGTCAACTTTCCTTTTTTTATTTACAGTTGCCGTGTCAGAAATGGGGTGACCTAAAATTTTTACAGAAAGCCAGGGGAAAGTTGACCAAAGGGCTACGGCCACCATCTGCTGGAAAGGTTAATTGTTCTTTCATTTGCCAAATTTATTTTATACTGCGATCAACATTACTGCTGGGATAGATAGTAGTACCTGTAATTTTATGACAAAGGCCGTGGGCCAGTAAAACATTGATCACAGGCCGTAACAGTCCCCCAGGCCGGACTATGGATATGTCCAGGATGAAAATGGTGAAATTTAAAAAAAGCTGTTTCAAATACAGTACATGCAGCTTGACAAAGGCTGCAATGATGATTTCAGCCAGAATATGGCATCAGCATGTACAATATTTTGAAGTAGCGGACACCACCTTTAAGGAAAATAGCATGGTCATGGTCAGTTAGAGCACTAGATATAAATAAAGAAACTTTGAAAATATGGATGACTGAAGGCGAGGTTTTAAACACAATACGTTTTTATGGGTGCTTATTTTACATTGATATAATAAAACATAAAAGTGACGAAGGAATTTATCACCACCATGCCTACTGTTTCAGGTTTCCAAACTCCTGTTTGTACACATTTTCATAGCCAAATTCAAGCACTTTTTCAAACACTTTCAAGACTAATCTTTGAGTTTTTTTCAAGGACCTTCCAAGGAATAAATCCAGCGCCAATCAAAGGAACGTTTTTTTTACTTGGTATACTTGGATGACTTAAAAAAAAAATTGCTTTCTTTTTGCTAGCACATCCTTAGTGCTATTTTGCGCTGTTCCTATTGATCTTTTTGAGTCAATGGGCTGCTCTAAATGGACATGAATTCTGCCATTCTGCTTCAAGAATGCACTTGCAGCATGGCTACGTCACGCTTTTTTACAAACACAGAAAGGGCTCTATAGGTATTGGGTAATAATGACGTTCAATACGGAGGAGAAAAAGAAAGAAAGTACTGTATGTATAAGAAGCAGAAAAATGTGCCAGATTTGGACTCATTTTAATGATACTGATGCCTCTGAAGCAGAGTGCATTCATCTTTTGCTTTTTGTTTTACCTATTTTCAATTAATATTTTTTTGCTTGTTTTTCAGAGCATCTGTCTCTTAATAGGTTAAAATTGAATTGCACATGATTGAGTTCTTTTGCATGTTATCATTCATTTATAGCACAATTTATATTTCATTCTTTTGCGTTTTTAGAAATTTTGTGCTGACTTTATATCTGCTCATTGCGTAAAAAGCTAAAGTTGTTTTGTATTTTACAAATATTTGTTGTTGATATTTGAATATTTCGTATTTCATGTGTTTTTCAGGGTATCCTGCAAAAAATGGTGCATAATGTTTTATTATTCATGATAATATATAATTAGAAAATATCTGAGGAGTTGTATGGGAGGCTGTGCTCAGTAATTTATACAATAAAATGATGAGGAAAAAAACAGGTAAAAGGGAGACTGCAGACTAATCAAATAATAGAGGCGGTCAGGAATGTTTTACTGGCTGAAAATATAGCTGTTTTACTCTAGATCAAGACAAAGAGGAGGGCTATGAATATGAACCTATAATCATTGCCCGATAAGGAACACACAAACAGGTAAAGGTAGCAAAGGTAATTTTAAATGCTTGCAAAAAAGGATTTACCTTTTTGGACTTTGCATTATCATAACACTTCATTCAGAAAATGATGACACTGATTATTTCACTGAATTGAATCGCGTAATTTGCAATAGCAATGGGATGGCTGATTTAATACATGTTCCGTAATTAAACTTCCCGATCTTGCGGGGGGATTTTCAAAGATGGTTAAAAAGATCATTGATCATTTCAAAAATAAGTGACTACCATAAAATGGATATGGCTTTTGGTTAAATAGCTATCTGTAATTTGTAATTTCATACAACAATATTTCCATTCATTTAAAAATAATAAAGGTTATCCCCCCACTGAACGAATCAGGAAACACACGTAACGGCTCCAGTTAGTGATACAGTGTGACCTCTAGTGGGGAATCATTGAACATTTTCAATCAGACAGCAGTTGTTAGGAGGTGCTCATCTGTGGACCAAGGGGTCAAAGGTTTGATTCTCTGCTCCTCCAAGTTAAATGTCAAAGTTTCCTTGGGCAAGGGAGTGAACCCCTTACGGCTCCAATAAGCAGGTAGGCTGCCTTGCATGGCTATTGCCGCTATCGATATGCGTGTGTGTGTGTGTGTGTGTGTGTGTGTGTGTGTGTGTGTGTGTGTGTGTGTGTGTGTGTGTGTGTGAAGTACATTGTAAAACGTACTGGGAGGTGTTCAGTGCCTTGAAAAGTGCTGCATGAATGCAGACCTTTTTTGATTTATGTTTAGAGTAGCAAAGTACGTTTAATCCGTTTTATTCCACTCCTGAAAATAACACAAGAACGTTAATCGATTTTTTTATTTTTCATTTTTTTCTACTCTGTGTCATTCGTGAACGTATTGGCTTCATGAGCCAGCTCTTTAAAGTGAAGAACAACGTAAGACCGCTCTCCGCTAATCAGGACCCGCTGCCCTTCGAGACACCTTTTTTCCCTTTGAAGGGACAGTATGCATTTTTTTCCAGTTTTTTACTTTAAAGTTCAAATAGTTTTTTATTTCATAGTTTATTTCTGTAATCTGTTTAATTTAATATTTACTGTGTTTTTCAGGGATCCTGTGTAATCAATTAACTCTTTTATGTAACAAATTCTGTGTTTTCGAGTTGATTTGTTGTTGCACTGAAATTTAAGACCTTTTCATGTACATTTGGTCGTGTCATGTGTTTTTCATAAATTCTGTGTTGATTCACTTCAAATTTGCTTAGCATAAAACATTAAACGTTTAATTGGGATAGAAGTTCACTGTAGAGTGAAAAATAAATGCCATTATAAAATAGTTGTATAATGTATGTTTAAAATTAATTATTAGGTGGTTTGCACATAATGTGCCATAACAACTGGGAATTAATCGATTACAGCAAAAACCAAAATCTATTTAACGAGTTGAGTCCAAAGAGCTAGGTATATTAAAAAAGAGCCATCACTACACCACTGACAAAAAATGTGAACTTTCTCAAATTTCCAAACCTCTATTTCACTTTTCTGTTCAATGTATACGCAAATTCTCAAACATACAAAATGTGAGTTATATGATAATGACTTTTGCATAAAATGCGTGGACAACAAATCGCACACGCATTAACTTCCAAGAATACGCGGAAGTGGGAGATACGCGGAAGTGGCACGCAAGGTCGCCTTCGCCTTTATTGAACAGCCCCTTGATTCATCTCAATAATGCCCAAATGTTTGACTTCTAAGGCAGATGACTTGGTCTCGTACATCAATTTCTACACCCCTGATATTTTGGCAATTACAGAAACTTGGTACTCCGCTGGTGACACAGGGCCTACTATAGCGAAATATCATACAATTAGAACTGACCGTAAAAATGCTCAACATGGAGGAGTTTTGCTCATGATTTCTCCTGGTATATCTGTGTTTTCTGTCGCTAATTATCAATTCGATAGAATTGAGTTATTGAGTTGTGATATTCTTATTTCTGGGGTGAAGCTGAGAATAGTGCTTGTATATCGCTCTGGTCTGAGCTCTTTTCAGGCCAACGTCGCTATGTTCGAACATCTGAATTCTATTTTTGATACTAAATTGCAAATTCTACTTATGGGTGATTTTAACTTTCCTGACCTTCACCACAGTTTTCTTCAAAATTCTGATACTAATCTAACTTCAATGTTCAAAAACTTGGTTTCAAATGCAGGTTTCTTTCAGCATGTCGATAAACCAACCAGGGGGTCCAACGTATTAGACATTGTGTTTTCCACTGACAGATATCTGATTAAAAACATTGACGTTGGGCCGAGTTTCTCTATCAGTGATCACGATTCTGTTACTTTCCAACTTAACCTGGCTCTTAAAATAGACACCACTGCTCAGAATTACATAAATTTTAAAGACTGTGATCTACATGGCATGAGATACTTTCTGTCTAGTGTCAACTGGTACCTCTTATTTGATAATTGTGGGAATATTGAAGAAATGTGGGCAATATTTAAATCTGTTGTTTACACTTTGATATCTGTATACGTACCCTCAGTTGCTGTTACACCTCACGTCAACCGTGATATAGCTGAATTGCATAGGCGAAAGCAGTTTATTCACAAGCTTTATAAACGTGATCAGTTGGCATACTTGGAAAGTTATCAAGATGCTTCAAGGGAACTGCGGAGGGCCATCAGGCGGGAAAGGGTGGCTGAGGAAAATAAAGTTTTAGAGGCTAATAATACTCGTAAATTATTTTCATACATCAACCGTAAACTAATTTCTAGGGCATCTATTCCCAACCTGAAGGCATCTGACGGTACCGTTGCAACAGATAATGCTGACAATGTCAGTATATTAAATGATCAGTATGCCAGTGTTTTTGGTCGTGACAATGGTGTTTCACCCGACTTTCCCAGCAGAACTTCAGCTGTTCTGAATTCTGTGGAACTTTCAAAGGAGTTAATTCATAAATACTCGATAAAACTTCCCAGCAAATTTTCAGCCGGCCCTGACAAAATTCCAAATTTCTTGCTTTAAAAGCTAGCTGACTTTTTATGTGAACCATTATTTTACCTGTTCTCTAGATCTTTTGAGGATTCACAGCTGCCTGAGGACTGGCTTAGTGCTATTGTCATACCCATTTTTAAAGGGGGGAGCACAACAAGTGCAGCCAACTATAGACCAGTTAGCTTGACTAGCTGCGTCTGTAAAGTGTTTGAGAAAATTATCTCAGATGCCATATGGAAATTTATACAGGAGCACAATCTTTTTACGTTTAAGCAACATGGGTTTAGGTCCGGACATTCTACCATGACTAACTTGATAGCTCATTTGAATAATATTACCAGTATGTTTTTTGTTCGCAATATGGCTGGTCATGTTGTTTACTTAGACTTTTGCAAGGCTTTTGATAAAGTGTCTCATGACAAGCTTTTACAAAAACTGAAATGCTATGGTATTAGTGGAAAACTGCTTGAATGGATAACTGCATATTTGTCAAATCGTAAACAATACGTAAAAATTGATGATGTTCTTTCAGCGTGGTCGGAAGTTTGTAGTGGGGTACCGCAGGGCTCAGTACTAGGACCATTATTATTTCTGTTTTTTGTGAACGACCTACCTGAGGCCATTCAAAGTAGTGACATCTCAATTTTTGCCGATGATGCTAAACTGTCGGCTTTCTTACCAAAAACCCAGGTTGCAGGAACAATTGATTCTCTCCAAAATGACATTAAATCGTTTTTTCTTTGGTCCGAACAGTGGCAACTGCAACTGTCATCTCATAAATGCTTAGCACAGTCGTTTTTTCATGGATCTGTTCCGCTGTATAACATTAATGATCATGATTTGCATGTTGTTACTGAACATAAGGATCTGGGTGTCACTCTTACTTCAAACCTAAAGTTTATCACGCATATCGCCAAAATTACCAACAAAACCAATAACATAGCATCAAACATTTACAGACACTTTTACAACAAGAACCCAGCATTCTTATTTCGAATGTTTTGCGTTTATGTTAGACCCGGGTTAGAATATAATAGCGTTGTGTGGAACCCTTACTTACTCAAGGATATTAACCTACTGGAAGGAGTTCAACGTCGGTATACGAAGCGGATACCTGGGATGCACAACTTGTCATATCCGGAAAGACTACAAAGACTGAACTTGGACTTTTTGGAGCTCCGCAGAATTCGATTTGATTCAATTTTTGTGTTCAAAGTACTACATGGAACGATCAATGTGCCTTTTGATCAATTTTTTGAGTTCTGTCGTGTTGATGGTTTACGTGGTCACATATATAAGTTACGGGTGCCTAGATCTACCAGCAACTTGCATGGAAACTTTATTTCTTTCAGGATACCAAAAATTTGGAATTTTTTGCCTGATCGGGTTATTAGAGCAAATACGGTGCAAACCTTTAAGCAAAGGTTGGCAGAAATAGATCTGTCAAATTTCCTTAGGGGAGGGGGCGTAAGGTGACCATATTTGGCCATGCTCACTCTCAGCATTAGTTTTTTCTTTGTGTCATGTTTTGATTAATGTATCCAACAATACCTTCAATAAACATTTCATTTCATTTCATTTATTGTATGTCATTGGCCTATGCAAAAACCTTAAAACACAGTGACAGTGTTCATTTCACCTCTGAAAAGTGATGGGTCCAGGGGACTCGCATGCTCAAAAATCTATGGGTCCCAAAAGAGATCTATGGGTCCCCCAAATTTAGTTTTATCGGGGTTGAAATTGTAAATCGGTGACAAATATATAATAAAAATCTATATATTCATTCAGTTTTAATCATCACAGTTTATTGGTAATACAAATCAGTTATCACTTCAAGATTTTTCAGTTCACAACAATGTTGTACATTATACAAAATAATATTGCTAAAATGATTATATTAATCCATATTTTCATTTGGTTTTAATCATCAGTTAAGTGGTAATACAAAGCAGTTATCACTTCCGATCTTTCAGTTCATATATTCTTCGTGGTTTGCTGTCCCGCCACAGTTGTAATGCCTTCTCAAGGTCCAATCCATTATCATCCTCCTCATAGCGTAACCAGGATTATAATTTAGTCCATATTGGCAGAAAAGTCCTTTTTTTGCTAGGAGTATTCTTTTGTTTATTTTCTTTCGTCGAATCGTTCGCTTGAACACACGTGTTTTCCTTGCCTCCGCACTCTTTCAAAGAATTTCCATACCTGTCAACCTCCACGGCTCCATGCCCTTACAAAATGTTGTATTTTTCCTTACAAAATGATCTTACACCATATTTTCTTCAAACGTTTTTATTTATGTAGTTTAACATATTATATTGTACATGTGTTTTGTTATATCATCTATATTGTTAATTAACATTTTGTTGTGAGATACTGAGTTGCTCGAAATGAATGAGGTTTATTATAAAAAAGGTTCAAAAATTAAGTAGCTTGGACGTTCGCCGTAGAAGGAAAAAATACATGCAAATAAATAAATAAGTAGAATAATACATTTTCTCGTTCAAATTATTAATTCATTTTCTGCATCAAATTATTGTTGGTAGTATACCGATTAACGGGTTTTTTCATTTTGTACTTTTATACTTCCTTTTTTTCTTAACTTCTTTATACAACATAATTCTGAATATCAATCATCACAGCAAGTGAGCCGTTAGAGAGCCGACTCTCTTTAATGAGTTGAACCAAAAAGCCGGTTCTCTAAAAAAAGACGGACTTACTTTCACTACACAACTCGAACTCGTTTGACTTAATTGATTAGCCGTTTCGTGATAGTCGGTGATACCGGATGGTACCCATAATTGACAAATTTGTGTTTTTCCGTACGTATTTTCTTGTACATCGTACACGCTTTAAAATGCATAATAAACGTACTTTGTACGGCAAAAACGTACAGTTTGACAGGTATGAATTTCTTCGCCGTTTTTTTCGTGCCGGAATTATTGCCGTTGTTATCACTTTCTGCGTTATGTTTCGACTTATTACTGACACTGAAGAAATTACCAATTTTGTGTCGACCTTTACCTTAAATCGACGACAAACACCACAACAATGAAGTAATCTCAAAGCAACGAGATCTCGTTTGCAGAGATCGCCGTGCAGACAAAAACTCGAACCGCGAGACCAAAACAACAATGGCGGATCTGCCCGACGAAAAGTTTGGGGTGCGGTAAATCATGGTTCAAAAAAAGTAATCGGGTAATAATGACAATTTTGTGTCAAAAAATTTGCGTCCCGGGAACGCACGTTGATTTGATGGTGAGACTTGTCACAATCACCCGGCTCTGGAACACCTGTGCTCAGGATTTGGCGCCAACAGCCAGGACAGCTGATTGGCGCACCCTGTCCATTTAAATCCTCAGCTTCTAGAAACAAGCTGTCTGATAGTACTATGCTACCTGTTATCATCTGCTCAGAAAGCCCGTACCTCCGACTCTTTGCCTGCCTCCTGTTTTTTCTACTTGATCTCTGTTGCCGACCCGTTTCCGAATTTGCCTACGACCTGCCCTGCCCGTCTGATTCCTGATCACATTTCCGAACACGACGACGCCCTTCTTCTCCAGCCCCGACCAACAACACGACGATTCCGCCTGTGCACGACCATTCCCGCCAAGCCTTCGCCCGCCTGTCGAGCTTCGTCGATCCGTCAAACAACGGATCAGAGAATCACGCCTTGTCATTCCTTCCTTCCAATAAAAACCAAGAAACGACTGCAAGTGATCTCAGTTTTTCATCTGTCTCGTCTGACAGAACTATCAGACCAAATCATGAGATCAGCGTGCGTTTCTCTGAAGGAAGAACCAAGCAACTCGGAGCCTCCTTCCGCTCTGCAGCGGCTACAATGGACCGAGAGCGCCGTACAAAAATCTGCAAGTGACGTCGCCACACTATTACAACAAGTCCAACAGCAACAAGGTATTTTGCAACAGCAACAACATCTCTTGCTACAAAACCAACAACAAGTAGCGAGCCTGTCAGAGCAACTGTCAAAGCTACTGACGTCACCATTTCCGCATTCCGTCAATCCGACACCGGGCCCACATACACCCTCGCCGATCACTCCATTGCCTACCTCGCATGTCTCCGAAGCAGCAGAACCGCGTGTGGGCGCACCCGAAAAGTTTTGCGGCGACTCTACCCAAGTTCGTGCCCTTCTCGTAAACTGTCGACTCAATTTCGATCTGCAACCCAGAAACTTCGCGTCCGAAGCGGCCAAATTGGTGTTCGCCATTAACCACATGACTTGGGGCTAGTGAGAGCCGTCTGGGGGACTGCTGAGTTCGAGTTGATTGGCGTTCGGGAAACGTGATAGAATGGGGCGTCGAGTGCCATCAATCTTGTCTACTTTCTGCATCTCACCCCGACCGAGCCGTGGCTTCCAAGTCTCCTTCTGACCTGCCCAAGGTCCCTGCTATCACCGCCACTTCCCTTCCTCCACATCGCCCCTATGACTGTGCTATCGACCTTCTGCCTGGCTCTACTCCCCCGCGGGATCATCTTTATTCCCTTTCTGCACCTGAAAGACAGTCCATGGAGGAATATATCTCGGAGGCCTTGGCAGCCGTAATAATACGGCCGTCCTCTTCCCCGGCTGGAGCTGGGGTTTTTTTTGTCGGCAAGAAAGATGGTTCCTTACAACCGTGCATTGACTACCAGGGCCTTAATGACATCACTACCCTTTACCACTGCTCGCCTCCGCCTTCGAACTGCTGCAAGGGGCCACGGTGTTCACTAAATTGGACCTCAGAAACGCTCATCATCTGGTCCATATCCGGGAGGGAGATGAATGGAAACTAGCCTTTAACACTCCCACGGGGCACTACGAATATTTAGTCATGCCTTTTGGTCTAACGAACGCCCCCGCCGTCTTCCAGTCCCTTATCAACGACGTGCTGCGTGATGTACTCAACAAGTTTGTGTTTGTCTACTTGCATGACATTCTGATTTTCTCTAAATCCCTGGAGGAACACACGCAGCACGTCCAACTTGTCCTTTGACGTCTCCTAGAGAACTCCCTCTTCGTTAAGGCTGAGAAGTGTGAGTTCCACGCCCAAACCGTGTCATTCCTGGGGTATATCATCGCTGAGGAGAGATTACAGATGGATCCTGCAAAGGTGTAGGCAGTCACCTCCTGGCCTGTCCCCACGGATCGCAAGAAGCTCCAGTAGTTCTTGGGTTTCGCCAATTTTTACCGACGATTTATTCGGATGTATAGCATGGTAGCGGGCCCCTTGACGGCTCTCACTAGCCTCAAGGAAACATTCAGATGGTCTCCTGCGGCCAACAAAGCATTCACCACCCTCAAGGCTCGATTTTCGACGGCGCCCATCCAAGTACATGACCCGGGGCGTCAGCTAGTCGTTGAAGTGGATGCCTCGGACGTAGGAGTTGGGGCTGTCCTTTGAGAGGTCGGCCGAGGATCAAAAGATGCACCCCTGTGCATTCTTTTCACGACGCTTATCCCCCGCCGAACGCAATTATGACTTGGGGGTTCGTGAGCAGCTAGCCATAAAATTGGCACTTGAGGAATGGCGCCACTGGCTGGAAGGGGTGCCAGTCCGGTTCCTGGTTTGGACTGATCACAAGAATCTTGAGTATATCCGATCTGCTAAATCTCGCCTTGTCATTTTTTCCTTCCAATAAAAACCAAGAAACGAGTGCAAGTGATCTCAGTTTTCCTTCCGTCTCATCTGACAAGGCTATGTGTCCCCAGCAAAAATGATGCGTCTAGGACGCAGAGACGCGGGCAAATGAGAACACTGTAGTGATTAAGAAACTGAGGACTTTTATGCCCAAGTTCAAAACGTCATAGACAAAGCACCAAAGAAAGGATATCATCATCCTGCATGGCGACTGGAATGCCTAAATTGGTGTAAATGCTCATAGACTCTGGAAGAGGATAACTGCTTCAGCAACTAAATAGCTACAACATTTTGGTGCTGGCAAACACTCTTGGCAACCACAAAAACTCCAGGAAATGGACATGGCATCATCCAGATGGAATCCACTAGTCACGTTGACTACATCATGATTCCACCACGTTTCAAAAGTGGAATCAAAACAGCAAATGCGCGCACATGTCCGGGAGCCATTGTGGCAACCAATCATGACCTGGTCATTATGAACTTACGTGTTCGACTCCAGAAGGTCAATAAGTCACGGAACCCAGAGGTGCTCGAGAGCTTCCAGGCCTTTATCGGTGGGAAGATTGCGCCTTGCTCTCCTTGGAGTAAGATGTTGAAACCCTGACCACCAAGTCTCCAAGACGATGACTTAAGCAGCAAAAGAAATTGTAATAAAACACCGGAAGAAGATAAAGCCATGGGTTACAAACGAAATCCTCAAACAGTGTGAGACGAGGCGAGGGCTAAAGAAAAGAAACAGCACTGGAGGAGCAGCCAGGTATAAAGCAGCCAACAACCAATTTAAAAAAACAAAGGAAAAATGTCTCAAAGACCAATTCTATGTGTTGGAAAAGTGCTTCAACAAGAACAATTGGTAAATGGTCTGCATTTATATAGCGCTTTTCAAGTCAATGAAGACCTCCCAAAGCGCTTTACAATGTGTTTCACACTTACCCATTCACACACACACTCACACACCAATAGCGGCCATGCAGCCATGCAAGACGCCAACCTGCTTATTGGGGCCATTAGGGATTCAGTGTCTTGTCCAAGGGCACTTTGACAATTCAAAGAAAGCTTTCCAGATTGTAGTAGACCTCAAACAAACAAAATGGGTCAACAGTTAGCAGCATTCAGGACGAGACAGGGAATAAGATAACAGAAGAAAAAGAGATTATGAATAGATGGACGGAATACTTCTCCAAACTCTACCGTGCATTCTATGCGAAAAGTTTCAAGAACACTGGAGAAACCTCTATCACAATTTTGTTGATTTCAAGAAGGCTTTTAACGGAGTATGGCAAGCTGCTTTATGAGCCACCATGCGGAAGTACAACATGGTCCAGAAACTAGTTAAGACCGTTAAACAATTGTATGCCAATGCCAATTGTACGGTACTTATAAATGGTACCATTAACGCGTTGTTTTGAACCTCAGTCGGTGTGCGACAAGGCTGCATTCTCTCTCCAACTTTATTCAACGTCTTCCAAGAGAGTATCATGTTTGAAACTCTGGAGCAACATGAAGGCACAGTCAGTACTAGGGGACACGACATCACTAACCTCCATTTTGCTGACGATATTGCCGGATTGGCAGGAGACGGCAATCGCCTGGACAAAGCATCAACTTAGTATGGGATAGAAATAAGAACAGAAAAAAACAAAAAGAATGACCAACCATCTTCAAGGTATTACAATAGACAATACCCTTAACCAAAAATATATTGAACCTGTCACCAAATTTAAATATATTGGAGATCTCAGAATTGGGGTCAGAATGAGAAGTTATAGCCAGGATAGCTCAAACCACAGCCACACTTTCTAGACCTAAACCCATCTGGAAGAACACAAAAGATCAGAAACATGCAACACTGTATACTGCCATCTTCCTCTAGGCCTGCGAAACATGGACTCTCACAGCAAAACTGGAAAAGAAAATCCAGGCCATGGAAATGCGATGCTACAGGAAACTTCTAGGCATCAGTTACTTAATCCAAGTGACAAACAAAACGGTGCGCATAGCCATCAGAGGGCACATTGGACCCTGCAAAGAACTGTTATCAACTGTGCACAGACGGAAACTTCAGTGGTGTGGTCACGTCATAATATCATCAGGACTGCCCAAAATAATTCCCCAGGGCATAGTCCAAAGAGGCAAGAGGAGAGGAAAACGAAAACAAACTGTGATGACTACATTAAGGATCAGACTGGTGCCAACTTTGCCACGACCCAAGAACAGGCTAGGGACCATCAACAGTGGAGAAGGCTGTCCAGAGTTGTGTCCTCATTGGAGCCTCGACGACCCATGCCGTAAAGGGATCCGTGAACCGTGATGTCATTGGTAAATTTCTATTTTTTTTTCTAGATAATACATTTTGAAGACAGTCTCTCTTGTCTTCAACTTCCTGTGTAGAACAACAGGCCCTAGCAAGCCAGTCAACATAATGGTTCATGTGTTAGTCGAAGAGATTAGTAGAAGATGGCAGGTTTTGACCATCAGGCATGCACCTCAGACAAAACAGTCAGAAGTCCCCCAGCGATAAGCAAGAGAGAAGAGAAGTTCCAGTTACTCGAAGAAATTAGCTCTGTGCAAACGCCGTTTACTACAATCCCAGCCTGTTTTTCAACAGGACCCGACATTGTTATGAGTCTTTGTTTTCATCCTGTGACGTTACATCTCTACAGGATATGATCCAAATTGGTAAACTAAATTCCTTGAGTCCCCCGGCGCATGGAATTTTTTGCAACATATCTGCATGATTTTATGGAGGAACACTACACGTTATGTGCCTAATTAAACAAAATGGCCTGTTTAACTCCTTTGAAGACACACACATTCACACACACGCAAACAAAAATAAACAGCCAATATCATAAACAAAAATGAGATAATGCGGGTTCTTCTTTTTTTCCCAGTTACCTACATTTTTTTCCCATTTCAAGATTATAGAGTATATTGCGTTCGCTTGTGTTATACAGGTCGACTTAAAGTATAATTACATCTACTTTTAATTATCTATGGACTTTTCAGTGAAGTGTCAAAATACTTCAGTATACTTGTGTGAAGTGTATACAGTGTAGACTGGCTTGTTGTATTTATATGACATGTGTGATCTTGGTTCTGATTGGCTAATCCATTTCACAGAGAAAAAAAAATTTTGCATGAGTGATATACAGTTGGGATGTCAAACTCCTTTTAGCTCGGACACACACATTAGAATAAAAACTCTCAAAGGAGCTGAAGAATGAGAGAAAAAGAAAAAAAGAGGACTAGAGGGAGTAAAAACAAAAAAAAGAAATAAAGAAAGAGAGAAAAACCAAAAAGAGGTCTCGCGAGGGGCCAGATGTGTAAATAAAGGAGGCCTGCGATCTTTTGAAAACAGGATGTCGACCCACTTTTGAGTCCCGACCAACCAGTTCAGAAACACTGGCCTAGGTTTTGGTATTTTTATAAGGTACTTTAATTAATCAATGGAGGATCCTCGTGGAACTTTCTGAATTCCTCTTATTGTTTAATGGCGATGAGTAGGAAAACACACAAGAAGCTATTGCTTGGCTCAGCTATGTAGGTTCTCATTAATCCGGATGCTGAATGGCTGATGGCAATCATTTTTCAGACCGTGTACTGACAGTTTTCTCAGTGCTCGGCCACACATAAAAAGTGTTTCAATCATAAGGAGCGCCTACAGGCAGTCAAGGTGGAGTTGTGATGTCACACCTGTACTCGTGTAATCTTCTACCTATCGGAAGTATTTCCTGCAGTGCACATCTGCGTCTGAAAACAAAAGAAAAGGGTGATGAGTCTGCACCTCGCTATTAAATTGATGCCAGAGAGAAAGAAGCGCGAATTACTTTTGAAACAAAACTGTTCCAGACCATAAAATTTATTACCAAATGAGATCTTGGTAATTTGCACGAAGGACCAAATGCATTAGAGCTAATGAACATTTAGATTGCTGGCGAGCGAAAAAAGTGGAGTAGGACTTAATTTGATTCGGGTTTTTTTATACTTCAACAATAGGGAAAGTAATATTTTTAACAACAAACACTGAAAGAAATACATTTTTATTTGCACCTGAGTGGTAAGAAATTACCCTAGCCAACCCAGTAAAATGCTACTTGTGATTTCTAGCCATTCAATGTAGTCTAATTAAGAAATATTTGCTAGTTAACTTTTGGAACAATAACCTCTGCAGCATATCTGGTAAGAACATGTGGAGTCGCTAAGTGAACAAAGGACCAGACCAATTTTACTCTTTTGACTGTTTATTTGAGTAGGGTGGAAATTACAGTGTGTTTGTTGTCACTGTAATACATTTTAAATTAAGAGTTAGCAAGGGCATAGCACATGGTCAACTAGCCTGAAGCTATTAGCCCCATGGTGTGTACAGCACTGACCTTTTATTGATTGAAGATCCTTATTTTCTGTAGTGCATTAATGAAACAAAAATCATACATTTTGGATTCATTATCAATTGATAGGATTCTTTCAAATTTATAATGCATTAGCTACACATATTGAGCATTACCGAGACCCTTAGGGTTTAGTATATCCTTACTTCAAAAAGTTTTATCACCTTGTTCTAGGAGAAATGCTGCCAGTCGACTCCCCTAAGAGGAAGTGACTCAACCCCCCAAAGTGATGGGTGGCCTAGGGTCAACCAATAATATTATACTCACACCCCTGGCTTCCATCTATAAAACACCACACACACCCCAAACTCGCTCTCTTGCTGCCGGCCCGTGATACCGCTCAACATAAGTTTGTGTCTATTGTATACTTTTTTCCTTTCGGACTAATCATTATCCATATAAATGACATGAAACATTGATAATTTAAAGCTTAAACTGAAATATGTACCGAGTATTGCTTCCTTCATGATAAATGCTAGAGATAATATGAGGCTATGTTGATTTAATTAGGGACTCCGACCCGATGGCCGATTAGGTAACCACCAAATCAGATTCTGAATTAACTAAATATTAATTAAAACAATTTACTCTACATGGTTAACCACTCAACTATTATCTTAGGAGAACAGCTGCATTGTCATTTTTGTTTTACTGTTTGATTTTCCTTGTTTTACGATGATCTCCCCTTGTTATGTAAAACATCCTCCCCCAACAACTCTGGTTGTAAGAAAATAGAGGAGCTAAACTGGTCATCGTCAGATGAGAATCAGGCCTCGGCAGTGACACATCACCTCTTGAGCTATATTGTCTCTGGCCTCTCTCTTATTGTGTGTTTTATTCAGAGATGTAAGGTAATAGACCTAACAACAATCAACTGAAATATTACAAATATTTTATCGTTTAAATATTGATGGAATAACCTCAAATAACTCGACACCTCATAATATCAAGAAAAAGTTTACTAGTAGGCTATTAAACTAATCACCAATGTAAAAGTTTTGCAAAACAGTATTTCAATTGACTTTTAATGGATCCTAAATGTATGACATTTTCGTTTTTTTGAATTGCATTACAGAAAATAAAGATCTTTATCACAATCTTCAGATCCAAAACAGTCCTGTGATTTAAAACTACCCCAATCAACATGAACACACTAAATATCAATCATTCACAATTACAACATTGGGCGCATACCTCAATGTACGCACAAACAAGTTACGAAAGACAAAGAAGGTCAAGAAATTGGAGTGTGTCCCAAGCATCTTCCGGCCGTTGAACAACTGTAGGAAGCTGAAAAACATGGCTTTCACAAACGCAACGTCATAACAAAATATCCAACGGTTCAATGAGGAACAAAGAAATGAGGAAAAGCACTCCTCTCATGGCAGAAAGAGAGAAAGTGAAAATTCAAAAACACCATTGGGACAAAACTCACAGCCGTCATGATAAAGGAAGTCTTGACTCGGCCAAGGACGGACATCAAGCGATCGAGAACCAAATGCAGGGACAAACATCAAAATGGAAAGCAACAATCTGATAGCTTCTGCTGTTGGCACAACAATGATATACAGGGTTCTCAATGAGGGTCAAGTATGGTTGATAAGGGATCCTCTAATCTGTTCCAAGCTCCGCAGAAGAATGATTTTTTTTTTTTTAATAAACCATAAAAGAGCATCAGAACATGAAACAAATAAACATCAAAATTACAGTACCGCACAACTAACATAAAACGAGAGTCACATAATGTAAAAAAAAACAAAGAATAAAATAAGTAATACGAATATGAATTTTCCTTTTGACATTATAATGAATGATAGCCAGGCCTGTTAGCACTTCTGGGTGACTCCACAAATTCTGAGACTTCTTGACATTTTGTCAATATGTCTTTAGTTTGGTGATGGAATGATAGTTAGAATAGAATAGAATAGAATAAACCTTTATTGTCATTGTTACAGAATGGGTTTACATATTGTGACAACGAAATTGGGCATAGTTGCATCCTACTCCTTGTCGTCTCTGGACTCTTCATGCACGACGGTTTGTGTTTTCATACCTTTTCTGTGTTGCGATGGCTAGAAAAAGTTTCTTCCTCTTCCTATCACCTTGTCCACTTTTCTGCATGTCTTTCATGGGGTTCATTGTTAATGATCAATGGATGGTGTAATAATAGTCTGTGGTTTGCAATAATCTGTGGTCTGTGCAGCCCTTTGAGACTCTTTGTGATTAAGGGCTGTACAAATAAAAAAAAAAAAAAATGACTATACCATACAGTAAACTGTTGACAGAGCAGAATGGGAACACAAAGTGCATGCTGGTACGAGGACACGAAGAGAATGCTTGGATTCACACGAACACACTGGTTGCTAGGTGTTAACAGAGCTGGAAGGGGACACGAATTGCCAGGTAGAGCTCTGGGAGCGGCGAATGGCAACGCGTACTGCGCTGTATATTTGACTTTGTATCCTGAAACACCTTTGTAATTAAAAGCAATATCTTTCTGTTTAGGTACACTGTAACCTGAAACTTTTGTATGTAGAGACATTTTTAAGTAGAGGTCCCACTGTATATGCATCCTGGCTGACCAGACTGCAGCCAAGGTGCAAATAATTAGACATGTATTTGATCTAAGACCACTTAAGTAAGTGAACCATTTGGTCACATTTTTAAAACGTGGGATTTTGCAGTTTACGCTGACATCAAAAAGTCCAACACAGGTTGCATTAGTCAAAAAAAATTCCAATCCGGCCTGAATCTAACACTTAGGAAAGTTTTTATTTACAAGTGCTTTCTCACACTGAGAAAAATTAATAATTTAAGTAACTATCCTCGAACAGGGTTGTCAAACTCATTTTGGCCAACAGCTTCTAATTGCCACAGTATAAAAGATGAGGAAGCATGGATCGCCTTCTTCCCCGTCCAAATGATGTTCCGCGTTCTGCAATAATTACCTTTATTGCCTACTAAAGCCCATTTTTCTTTCATGCATGAGATCTCACTGCACCACATTAATCATTAGCACCTTCCAGTTTTGAAAGCATTATTGTGTGTTAAACGAGGCATGTGAGCACTGCACAGTCTAATTTCCAGACATCATCGAATTGTTGTAACAGCGGATGGTTAGCAACAATAATATTCTTTTCGAGAGAGTAAAATGATAAATTAAAACTGTATTTTGAAACCAATTGGACAGTGATGTCATTGCATAATCATGAGACGTTGGATTGCGTTAAACTGGGTGTCGGCAACCAGTGGCTCTTTGGCGCTTCCTAGTGGCTCCCATGAGCTTTAAAAAATGGTTTCTGTAAAAGGACAAACAGGACAAAACATTCTTATCATTTTCCAATGAATATAGATAG
The DNA here is from genome assembly GCF_059441175.1 of Urocampus carinirostris. Classification (NCBI taxonomy): domain Eukaryota; kingdom Metazoa; phylum Chordata; class Actinopteri; order Syngnathiformes; family Syngnathidae; genus Urocampus; species Urocampus carinirostris. Next base: position 38,392,077 of record NC_142362.1, on the reverse strand, counting down.
TGGTAGATTATTATAACGTGTCACTAATTTTCCAGTTTCATTAGTTTTATTATTCAATCATAACATTATTAATTTAGTTGTTTAGTTGCACCTTATGCTTATCCTCATGTTTGCTTTAAGTATATACTTTCTGTATTCATTTGATGTTTCAAAGTTTCTATTAATTTGGTACTTTTCCCAGTCAATTGTTCTTGAATCTGCCATAATTTATCAGAACACCTGCAAAACCCAGTTTGATCCAGTCTGAACAATGTTTTCTTAAAAGGATGTCCATCTTTAGTCTTTTGAGTGGAAAATTGCAGTTTTGCTAAGTTTAATTTTCCATTTTGCATATCCACACCTCTTTATTATAAGACTGGAAGAGAGCGAATTCCACTATGCCTTTTGGACAGAATACTGTACTGTATCCTGATCACTCGCATTATACTCCATTTTATTTTATTTTCTAACTTTCTAATAAAAGTCCTCAACTTAACTGCTCTTTTCAGCTTTTTTTTTCTTCGTCCAAATCCTCGGTCCAAATCCCAGGGGTTGAACACACCAACAATAAATACAGTACGTGTTTCTTTCCTTATAAGGCGCATATAAGGCTTTTAATTTCTTGCGGCCGCAGACACATTTTTTGTTTTTTGACCAATATGGCTCCTTTAACTTTTTGGGTTGCCGACCCCTGTTGTAAACTAACAACGTCCTCCTTAATGCAATGCAAATACAGATAGGTAAGTATTTTGACATTTTCAATGCATTTGATCATATAAAATGCTATGAAAAGGGACATCTATTTTTTTGCCTTAAATATTTCCCTCCTGGCTCGATCCTTTTGCCAAATGTTCGAACCAAATGCAATCCTCGAGTCAAAAAGATGTGCCCACCTCCAGCATAGATTGTGATGACTACTTTGCGCGATTCCTTTTTCCAAGAAGCAAAGCCATAGTAATTGCTCCGCTGTTTCCTTATGTTGTCGCCTGAGGCAATTGTATTCAATGTAATGAACAAAAGGTGCTATGCTGAGATGGAACTAAGATTGGAAGTCCAGGAAAGTGCTTGAAAAGCATTCATGCTCACTCATGGATAACAACATGTGGCCTGCATATGGTCAACTTAAAATTGTAGGAATATACCCTGGAGAATGATAACACAAATTTTATATGATAAATCCAGAAGTGAACTTGTTCACTAGCAGTGATGTTGGATGTTTAAGTCAACACATTTATTCAAAAATACATCTTTTTAAAAAGCAAGTTAACTCTCTTTCTACAAGTGATATTTAAATTACCATAACTCTGTGACTGTTGGTTAATAGAGAAAAGAACAATGGTTCCTGAAAGAAGAGAAGACGGGCTTTGGGGCGATATAAGGGATGACCCTAACCGTAATCAAATTAAATCAAAGTAGTTCTCCAAAAAGAAGGCAGCAACTTCCAACAATGGATTGAGTCAGAGCCATCTACGTGTGGTGATGGTCCAATCACAGGCAAGAAATGACACAGATGAAGGCAGAGCAGAGTAAAAGGGTTAGCTGTTTGTTGTTTGGGTTGACTTTGGATCCAATATATACCTGTAAAGGGCAAAGGCTTAACTACTCTTTACAGTCAAGGTGTCACGCAGGCCCCGTTTTGGAGGTTTGTTGCTAAGAAATAATTTTTCCTGGAAGCTCATCAAATAATGTATGTTCACCGTTGAGACACTTTATGATAAAAACACACAAACAGAATGCAAGCTTCCAAAAATGCCAGCCAAGCTCACATAGCAATTTAATTTGTTGAGTGTTAGGTGTAGGCGGATCTCTGATCACTTGAGCTGACCCTTTAGATTGATGTGGCTGTGCTTGCTTGGTGCTTTTTTATCTGAAAGAACTATTGCACACACTATGCAGTGTGAACCATTTAAGACCATGAGGCTGAGTGTGGGTTGTCCCATTTGGCGCGGGTGAGAGGCCAAGACAGCATGAAACAGAGACTTTTTTGGATTAGCCATACTACCGCATTTACTGAAAAATGCTCCATAGCTGTGAATTTAATCTTTCAGGCATCCTGTAAATAGTTAAATGAGAATATGAAGTCTCCTGATACTTATTTATAGTGTAGCAATCATTTAAGATAAAATAACCAGGCTAGGGTTTAGGCCAGACCTTACAAAAAGAAAGGCTGGCATCCAAGAATCCAAAAGAGACATCGGTATAAACACTTGGCTGCAACAAGCGGGACTCTCTGGCATACTGAGACGAGATGCTATAATGTACTGTTTTCAGTTTTTGACAGGAAATACCAATACGAAGAAGAGGTTACATTTTCTCAACAATTGAACTCAAAATAATTGTAAAATCCTACCTGACTTAAACTGATTACTTTTGCATACAGGTTGTTTGGGCCACTGACTTTAAATCCAAACTATTTGATTTAGCCTTGTTATGCGCTGATACAAGCAGAATAGAGTACAGTGGTAGGAATGGGCAGAGCTATACACGCAACGTGACAATTCCTTCTCCTCGCCCAGCGATATCGGCACTGAAGGTAAATATTTTTGTATCCCCGTTTGCTGTATTTTGTGATATTTTTACAAAAGGACTTTGCTTGCACTATGTTTTGAAATCATTATTTAGGACAAAAATGATCCTCAACACTCTTAATTAATAGTGGGAGGGAGACAAATTTGGAGTGGTATATTTCTATTGATATGGGAGACAGGGTATGTTATTATTTTTAATATTTCATACAGTTTATCAAACTGTCAAATGTCACACAGTGAAACAAAAATGCGCTGAATAATTAGCCGTCTCCCTAGTTCACCACAAGTGTCCCACGAGCAGGAGCGGACACGGGACGTCACGGGCAATGCATTATTTCGGAAGTGCTCATGAATGCTAAGGCCATAGCGTATCTAGCTATTTGAAAGTTATTGTTATTTCTTTTTCTTCGTAAAATGGTGTCATTTTTCCTCGCAGACCAAGACTACGGTGGGGCCGAAACTTCGAGCAGATTATAATGGAAAAAAAAATTGTCGACTCTTTGGCCAACGTGTGTAGGGTTTTTTGGCTTTAATTTGAATATATTTAGGATTGAGAATAATCATTCTTTAGTGCAGTTAGTAAACAAATTCGCCTCTAGATGTCGCGAGTCCTTTACCATTTTGCTGTAAGATTTCTTTTTTTGTCTGAAGGAGCAAAAGCCCGCTACAAAAAAAAAAGAAAACACAAGGGGCACTGGGAAATGGACTGGTAAAAAGGTGAGGTTTTTTTTTTTTAAGTGAGTTTTGCAATATAGCAAAGACAAGAAAGTTTGACCACATTACCCCAATCTTAGCTAACCTGCATTGGCTCCCTGTTGGGTTAAGATGTGATTTTAAGGTTCTGTTGGTAGTATACAAAATCATGCATGGACTTGCTCCCTCATATCTTTCAGATTTAATTCCTCCCTATGTTCCGGTCCGGAGCCTTCGCTCTGATAATGCTGGTCTACTTGTGATTCCAAGAGCCAAGAAAAGATCCACAGGTTTTAGAGCGTTCTCTATGCTATGTGGAATGCTCTTCCCCCTGAGATTCGATCTGCAATCTCAGTGGTAATGTTTAAATCTAAGCTTAAAACACACTTCTATTCTCTAGCATATGAATAACCTATATTTTATGTTGACAATATAAGGGGATGGTGTTCTAATAATATGTAGTTTGCAATAGTCTTTGACACAGATCAAAACCTTTTGAGACTTTGTGATTGAGGGCAATACATATAAACATGACTTGACTCGACATGACATTTCTATTTTACTGAGACAAGAGTTCTTGAAATGTGACTTGGAAGACAATGAACTAGCACAGAGCCGAGGAAGCAAAGCGTTTAGATACTGATGAGGGTGTGTCATGAAAGGAGGGAAATTAAGACAGGTGACTGCATCTGTGAGGAGGAAAATTGATTGGGCAAATGAGGTAAGTGCAAGAGAGGTAAAAGTGAGAAAGAGGAAACACAAGCGCAGCATTGTGATATTTTTATTTTGAATTGAGCAGCTTCGTACCACAGCACAAACTAAATAGGATGTGATCAGTTGGGATAAAGAAACCTTGCTTTACAGCTAATTCTCAGCTTGATCTGAGGAAATCAAGTTGCCATGACGACAGTGCCTTGCATTATTACTTGTCATTTCTTCTTGCACTTGACGTTTCTCCCCAACCATTAAACTTTCTATTGCATTACAGACCTACAGATTTTGCTTTTGTGTCTTTTGTTGTCTTCTTTACATCAGTCCAAGTATTTTAACTTATGATGCTATGAATTGAGTACAAGTTTACAAGTAAATGGTCGGCAGGGATAATTATTGTTTATACCGCCATTTATAATAAATATACTGCCACCAGGCTTTACCCAAGACACACCACACGTAATGGTGCCCCTAAGACCATAGTGGTTAAGGGATTCAACCAACAAAGAAACCAACCATATAATTTAGTGCCACCACTCATGTTGAGAAGTACGGCTCTTTTTACTGTCTCTCGGCTCAGCTCACTAAAAACAACAGGCTCTTTCGGCTCCCATATTTCTCTTCATTATTATCTTCCATATTAATACCAATTATCATGCGCAAAATGACATAAAGGGTGGGGAAATAAAATCAGGAAAAAAAATCAAGATCAAAGGAGCAAAAAGCAAGGCAAAAGAAACAAACAAAAAAGAAAAAAAGGTTAAAAAAAATACAAAACAAAAGAGCAAGAAAAAAAGTCAAAAGCTAGAAAAAACAAAAATAAAAGAAAAATAAATAAAAGGGAAAAAAGAGAGAAAAAAGAAAAAAATGGGGCAAGAAAAAAGAACAATAAAACAGCTAAAAAGGAGAAGAGAAAAAACGATTATAGACACGATTTTGGGGTTACCTTTAATTGGTATATTATCACTAATGATGTAACATCATGCAAAAATGAATGTCACAGTCCTGCACCGAGGTTTGTTTGTTTTTCTATCTCTCCCTCTCACTTGCCCTACATTATTTGTTAGCTTCCAATCACACCTGTCCTTCTTCACTATTTCAGTTTCCTTGTCCCACTAGCTGGTCAATCCAGTAAACCGATCCGTTGCCCCCTTTCCTAACAACGGGTACCGCCTGCTGAACCCTTGCTGAGTTCACCAGATCATTAACACCTCCCCTGCATTCCAGACCACAATAGTTGCCTCATCCCCTGACTTCCTGGGTACCGAATTTTTTAGTTTTTTAGTACATGCAAACCTCACCAGCACCGTGTAGCTAGCCACTAAAGAGGCAGAACAGCAAATTTCCAGAAGAACCAATGATAATGACAGTGGGGAAAAAAAAGAAAGAAAAAAAGAAAACGGTGCTAGTGATGATGATGATGATGATAAAGTAACTGCATCCACTAATTATACAAGACTGAATAAAGGGTGGGACCAAATAAGCATAACTTCTTCTCTCGCTCATTTTTATTTATTTATTTATTCATGTATTTATTTACGTTACCTTCCTTTATGTGATAGTTATTAATTATTTCTTTCTTTTTTTTTTTTCTCTTGTCTACATTTTGCTTAGAGCGGGATATACATTTACTCTTATTATAATCATTATTGTTTTTCAAGTGTATTGTTGTATAAACGTGAGGTACTGTACATGTTTGTTGTATTTAGATACACAGAAAAGCTAATTTTAGTTAAGAGTATCAAGGAAGTCGAAGGGGTGGGTGTTAGGTTCAAGTTTCCAACATTTATAATAAAACGCTCTGCAATATAGGACAAAGAGAATCGGTTCTTTATAATTAGTTACTTTATTAATCATCATATTGAGAGCCCCGGAGATCGAGCTGTTACGAATCTCCTCGCTTGCTCGCTAGCTGGGCTCTGAAGAAATCTCCGAATCTCCTTCTTTTTATTATGTTTTTTGCCCTGTAATACATGCCTCTTTACTGAGGGGCGGGGATTCTATCTAACAAAGGAGACTGTATTCTAACTTTTGCTACGTAGAGTTAATCAGTCTTCTTTGGAAAGCCTGGTTTCCGGCCGATGATGGAAGGTTTCCTTTTGTCCTGGGTACGACTTCCTTTCCTTCTTCTCACGTTCTTTGGTGAAAAACAATCTTGAGTTATGGCATGAAGAGGTCATTCCAGGTCAGGGTACATCCGTTGGTATGTGAGAACAAAACACAGTCTGTATATCAAAACACAACTCATGGCCTTGGAAAGTAGTTTACAGGCTGAGAACTCTTCAAAATGGCTGAGAACACATATAACATATTAAATGTCAACTGTAGGATAAATACAACTCCATCATTCCCTCCTCTTTATCCGACTGGTGATATAATACTTCATTCAACTGTCATTTCGCAATACGATTTTCAACAGAGAAATCATGAATACAACACAGTTGTTACACTTAGAGGTTGTCGTCATAATGACCAGGATCTGAGTAAATATAAGGAAAATGCAGAGACAGGCAATCATCATCAACATTTGTGTCATTACAATTTTCACCATCGTCATTTTTATGGTAATTGCCAGAGTCATCGTCAGCATTGGTGTCCGAGGGCAACAGAGCATACAAAGGTACCATCTTTGCCTGCATTGGGGCAAGAGCTGTTGTAATTAGTCTCGTTAGCAATGTTCTTATGCACGGAATACAACAACATCCACACAATGTGAGAATTGCCGCAAAAACGGCTATCGCCATCATAGCTGATATATTATTTTTTATATTTTCCAAACGTATCTCCAAAACCATCCCACATTGATGTGTCAACTCCTGAGTGGTCTTTCATCTTGTTGTTAAGTGACCTGAGGCCTTCCAGGGCCTTTGTCAGACTTCCGTCTGCTGCCGTGTTGTTCGGTATGAACGTGCAACATTGGTCACCAAAGATAGAACAGACCCCTCCCTTTTCAGCCAGTAGCATATCAACAGCAATCCGGTTCTGGAAAGCCATGAGGGAGGTAGCAGAGAGTTGCTCGTGTATGGCGGAGAAACCTTGTTCTGTTTTGTTTCCTAACTTCTGCACATTGAAATGGATATAGTTTATTCTGTCAACATTTTTATTAATTGTACACCAATAACAAATCAAAGATTCAAAACCCGCTGCTACTTGATCTGCTAATTTGTATTCATCTGGTACGCCTCTTGGAACACCGATGCTGTCGATGTATGTAGGATCATTGTCACTCCAGGCATAAGTAGACCTTTACTTTTCCATGCATGTGGTAACAAGCTCTTCACAGATGTTAGCAATTCAGGGATTGTGGTGGCGGTTATAGACACAGGTAAAATAAGAGACACAGATGCACACAATCCTGTGGTATTGTACGGTAGTCTATCATACAACTTGTCTCCCCCACACCACCACCAGATGTCACTCCGGGAGAGTGGTTTAAATGTTATATTGACTGTCAACATTTGGTGACATTGTATACCCTTCAGACTACACACAACACAATCAGTCATGACAGCATGTGCCGCCTGCTCAGCCATTAGCAACCAGTTGTTATCTATCCTTGAAATTCCTGTGGTAACTTTGAACCACCCATTAATGTCTTCGACTGACATGCTTACTGATGTGATATTTGTCGTTACAGAGTAGTTACTTAATTTTGGCTGATCAGTCGATTTCATACTGTCATTTACACACACTACGACCGGGAAAAAGGGGTCCATGCCCGAGGACCAGGCCCATAACGTGAAACCCCAGCACGTGCTGTTAAAAAAAATCTGATCCCGGAGGTCGAATTGTCTGGTTTGTAACGGTTATAGTCAGTTGTAAATTGCTTCCTTGATGCTGCAATTTAACCCGATTTTTGAAATACTGGGCCTCAGAGCTGTCCCCTGGGGTCCAGTACTCCCCTGCTTCCGTTATGACCAAATACTCCCACCCTTGGAACGCTCCGTGTCCAAACACGTACCACCAGTACTCCTCCCACCCTTGCCCAGTAATATGTGTTGGCTGTCCCCCTAGACTGCCTCACTGGAACCCTTTTAAAGAGGTTGGTGGCATTTGGTGGCACAGTCACTGTCACAGAGTTGTTATAGGTCCACGATATTAACCATGAGTGCATGTTGTGGCGTGTTTACTGGGGAGTCGGCACATTCCACTAACACCCCTGCTTTTATTAAATTTTCAATCACTGGTTGTATCCCAGCCATAGCATCTGGCTTGAGTGGATATTGTTTTATTCTAGGGCGATGCTCTGTTTTTGGTCTGACTACTACAGGGGATGCCCCTTTTACAAGGCCCACGTCCGTAGGCCCCTGAGACCATAATTTCTCGGGAATCTGCGTCAACAATTCCTCGTCCTCTCCGGTTAAAAAGATTTGTCATTCTTGTTCTTCTATTAAGTGTACTTCTGACTGCACTGTCACCGACCAGAAAAGAGCCTTTCTCCTTTGTACACTAATTTTTCCAAGTCTTGCCATTTGATGCTCTTCTTTTTGCACAACGAGATATGCGGTACGCATCTATCCATAAGCCAGTTATGCTGTTTAAACAGTGACTTGAGTGGGTCAGGTAAGAATACTGCTGCTATGGCATTTGACTTTATGTCTGAATACTATCTTGGCCTAGTCACGCTGTTTGGTGTTGCTCAGCAGAGCTTTCTTCTTCACATTCAAAGGACATGTGACCTTTCGACCCGCAGTGTGTTACCCCCACTCCCTTGACCTCGCTGTTGATAAGCGGCGCAGACAATGGATGACTGATGTCTTTGGCTCTTTCAGCAAATTAGTCCATGGCCTCTTTTTGACAGATTTATATGTCCTTTGGAGACTTAGAAAGAGTCTTTTTGTGGAATTCACTGGCACTTGAGAGTCTCGTTAATTCCATTGTGCTTACGTAGTGGGATTTTTTAGTAAATTGGCCGGATTATTCTATGTCTTAAATTTTTCTCTAAATTTAAGTACTAGTAGACATTATCTTAGTTTAATCAATTTCTACCCATTTATTTCCCATGCAATTATTCTTAAATTAGCATGATATGTCTCGAAATCAACTAATCCGTTATTTTTATTTCTTATGACCCTCTCATTGTCTTCTAAAAATGCTCTTCCATAGAAACCGTTTCCTTTTAACTTAACCAAACCATAAGTCAGTATTTGTTACACATTTGTTTATCACTTGTCAATCGTAACACTCATTCTAAAAAAATTCAGTGTGTAATCATTGTCCTTTGGGCTAAATTTGTCAAAATTCCAAACCCACACACTATCTAAACATCAAAAATCTCAAAAGATCTAAAAAATCTCTAAAAATGCCAAATCGAACTTAATGTCATAACTTTTCTAATTGTATTTTCTTCTCTCTGTAATCATAATCAATCTTTTGTTATTGATTCAATATAGAGCAATACATACTTGTCACTTATGAATTATCTTGTTGAGTGTATTTATTTTATTTTCATAATCTTATTCCGCGCAACAATCTTTGTCTTTACGCATTAGTCTATGTTCTATGCAGCCCTTCGAGATCCCTTGTGATCAAGGCTTTACAGATCAACATGATCTGGTCCGACTATTAATACTTTTCTTTTTTCCTTTGTTTAAAGGAAACATTTCATTCATTGACTGAAATAGCTTCAGCTACGTTATTAATGATTTCTAATCTTGAATTTTCTTTTCTGTGTTAGTTTGTCGTCATTTTCAAACTTCTTTCAAAATTTTGATTATTTTATTGAGAGTAATGTATTATTGAATACGAGAACAACTAAGGAAATAATCTTTTTACGTATTACGCCTCTTTTGAATTTGTCCATTTACGAACGAGAAGCTTGACACTAAAATTATGGACCGTTTTTAGTCATCTTCATTGCTTTAATCGTCCTTGCTTTATTAGGAGCAAAACTACACGTCTTAAAGTTATTACCCTTTGCTATTCGCATTTTCAACGAAAAATGATTAGTTGTTTACTCAAATATCCTTTCTTTTTAAACTATTCTGTATAATTATCTTGTATTATACACTCAGTGTTTTCATTTTCCCGCTTACCTGTCCAAGACGCATCATTTATGTTGGGGACGCAACTTTTTTTCCTTTAAATTGTCATTATCATTTAGTTTACTCTTTGACAAGGATTTAACGCATTACAAACCTTATCGTTATTTTGGTATTGCTGTATGAGTTTTTTTATTTTCCTGCACGCCGATCTTCACTAATGAGATCTCGTCGCTTCGAGATTACGTCATTGTTGTTGGTAATTCTTGTCGAGCGAAGGTCAGTCTTTTTATTAGACAAACGGCTTTTTTCCTTGTTCAATTCATGAAAGAGAGCTTGCTTTCCAACGGCTCATTTGCTTTGCTGATTGATATCACGAATTATGTTGTACTAAGATGTTAAAGAAAAGTACTGTAAGTAGAAAAATGGAAAAAGACAAGCCTGTTATTCGCAATTACCATCAACAAATGCAGAAAATAAATTAATAATTCGATGATCAAAACTGAATGAATACGCAGATATCTACTATATTTGTCACCGATTTATAAGTTCGATCTTTGTATCACTAAATTTCAGGGGTTCTGCCAAGATCTATAAATCTTTTAGCAAGCTAGTACACGGAATTCAAAATTCCTATCATATTATCATTATTGATAGTTCAGTTTAAAAAAATCATATATATCAGGGTGTCCCCTGCCCACTGCCTGATGATTGCTGGGATGGGCTCCAGCACCCCCGCGACCCTACTGAGGATAAGCGGTGCAGCTGCTGAGATGAGATGAGATATATATTATAGATGTGTGTGCAGCACGGTGGCGCAGTGGCCAGCACGTGTGCGGCATTACTAAGGACCTGGGAACAGGTGTGTGTGTTCCAAGCCAGCCTGCATGCTCTCATTGTTACGGTTTACTTACCTCTTTCAAAAAAACATGCATTTCAAGTGGACTGACTGGTCCAAATTGTCCCTATGTGTGAATGAGCTAGTGAATTGTCTATCTTTGTGTGCCCTGCAATTGGCTTGCAACCAGTTCAGGGTGTCCTCCAATCGCTGCTCGATGATCGCTGTGATGGATTCCAACAAGATGAGATCTACTTATCATAGTTATGGTTCATACCGGCCGAATATGAACACAAAACTTTTCTGGTTCTCACCTGTAACGCCTTTATTGTTGACATATTCCTTTAATATCATAAAAATTGGTTTTTCACTTACCATCGTTCATCCCATTCAAATATCTTCATCATCGTTAGTAATGCTACTTTTTTTCCTCACCGTTCTTCCATTTTCTCCTCAGCGGATTGTTGAGTCCAAATGAGACAAGAACCAAAATTCTGAAACTCAAAAACATCGTTATAGCAACACTTTTGCTGTAAAATCAAACTTTTCCTTCCTTTATATATATATATATATATATATATATATATATATATATATATATATATATATATATATATATATATATATTTTTTTTTTTTTTTAGTCTATAATATTTCTCATTATGGCAACAAAATAGTGTAGTTTTTGTATCACTACAGTATTTTTGTAGTCGAATTCATTATTGTAATACTTTGCAATTCTCTCATTTCTTGTTCTAAAGCAAAACAATATGTTATGTCTATGTTCATTTGCCTTCAAATAGATTTTTATCCTTTATATAGTTCTCTTTTATTTTTATAGCTTATCTATAAAATTACTGTCACATGTTTTGCACAATGCTGACAACCCTTTTTTTTTCTTTTTTTACTACTACAGTGGCTGTTTCTCACCAAATGCATATTTACACAAATCTCAACTGTATGTAACATCTTACATGCAAATATTTTTGTGTAAATATTGTATCAATTATAACTATAACCTTATCTTCTCCTTAATTTAGTGTCCACTTAATTCCTGCGTCCTCATATTCACCTCTTTTTTTTTTTATTATTCACAGCTTGCTCGGTGTCACGTGTGAATCCCCCTTCTAGATTTAAAACCATTATTTAACCCAGAAAAATAACTCCCTTTTCTCTTCTTTTACTCCTATCACGTCATCCCTTTTTAATTAATCACTGCCAAGGCCGTGCTATGACCCATGATCTGACCAACTCAGGATTAATCAGTTTCTCGTTATCTATATCTATTTTTTACTCTGTCAATAAGGGGGTCCACTTGGCCTTTTAGCCATTGAGAATCGGGCGGTAAAACCCTACCCTCTTCACCTATAGGTGCCAGTGACCGTACTTGTGGTGAGGGGGACAGTATTTTGCCTAGTTCTCCTGACATGCTATGTGACCAGGCTCCGGCTTCTCCTCGGAAGCGGGTAAATGGCCTGGGGGGTGTTAGCGCATGTGAATGATATTTGGCATAATGTGGGGGCGGCGTGGAGCGAGGCGTATTACTGTGTGCCTGCTCTTCCTCCCTCAGTAAAGAGGCAGCAGCCATTAATCGACGCGGTTCACTATATGGCCCTGTATATTCGTTATCCTCCTTTTTAGGATACATTACGGTATTTCCACAAAGGTAATGCCATAAATCGCAAATGGTTTGCATCTAAACAACGCATTTCAAGTCAATGAAGATCTTCAAAAGCACTCTATAATGTGCTCCACTCTACCCATTTACTTACTCTAGATTTAAAACAGTTCAATGTTGAAAAAGTAAGGTTTTTTTTCCCAATCTATTGTATTAAGGTTAGTCTCACTTAATTTTCACCAAATTATCTCTCTTAATATTTAATTAACTTTCCCCTTTATGTTTCTCTCTCTTTTTTTTATTTTTTTTTTTAAACCAATTAAATCTACTATTTTAGCTTCACCTATTTAATGTGAAAATGGCATCTATTTATTTATGAGTTATCTTACTCATTTGAATTTCACTCAATCCATTTTTTCCATTTTAATTGAAAGAGAAAAAAAAAGTATTTATAAACAATTTTTTCAATATTTTTTGGTATAAAAATGCCCTTATCTCAAATTAGTGTATTTCAATTCACTCAATTAGATTTTTCCTATTCTTCCCAGTCCTTTTTTACCAAATTTTTGAACTGAAAACAGGAATATTTTATCTTTTTCGGTATTATTCTGGCATTATTTTGATTTAACGCATCTAAATAGCTCATTTATATTTTTGTCGGTGTTTTTTTTTATTAAATACAATTGCCTAGTGGCAACTTTATTTTCATTCGCTCTCTCTCAATCACACAGACGTCTTGTTTTTTATCGTGATCACGCTCTTACATCGCTTGTTCTTATTTTTATTTTTTTCTTTCCACTTATTTTCAGTTGACAGAGGACTCCGCACATCCTTGTGAAATTTAACTAACTTTAAAGCGCTGGGTTAGGGGAGTCCACGCCTCCCGCGGAATTTTAACTGTCTGAAAACTATTTACCTGATAGAGTCTAGAATTGTCAGGGTTTTTCTGTTAAGAATGTACCCCCGTAGATCTTGCTTTTCAACTGAGGATTCTTAATCTTTGTATCTGTTAAGATTTTCCTTTTCTACAAAGGATTCTTAATCTTTTCGACGGAGGATCCTCAAACCTTAAGAATCTACCCCCCGCGCTCGCGAGTCAATTTACTTTTACCGGTATGCACACAATGTTATGAATATATTTTACTCACGATTCTCTAAGTCCTTGGCTTTCCGTCAACCGTCAGATCCCAGCCCGCGAGGGAAGGTCCAGTCCCGGAAAAAAGGGTCTTTATGCTGTGGCCACAGTCTTTCCTGGATTTTCCTCTCGCGTCCTGGAATCATCTGGTATCTTGGAATCCGGCTCGAAGGACCAATTAAATGTTAGGTTCAAGTTTCCAACATTTATAATAAAACGCTCTGCAATATAGGACAAAGAGAATCGGTTCTTTATAATTAGTTACTTTATTAATCATCATATTGAGAGCCCCGGAGATCGAGCTGTTACGAATCTCCTCGCTTGCTCGCTAGCTGGGCTCTGAAGAAATCTCCGAATCTCCTTCTTTTTATTATGTTTTTTGCCCTGTAATACATGCCTCTTTACTGAGGGGCGGGGATTCTATCTAACAAAGGAGACTGTATTCTAACTTTTGCTACGTAGAGTTAATCAGTCTTCTTTGGAAAGCCTGGTTTCCGGCCGATGATGGAAGGTTTCCTTTTGTCCTGGGTACGACTTCCTTTCCTTCTTCTCACGTTCTTTGGTGAAAAACAATCTTGAGTTATGGCATGAAGAGGTCATTCCAGGTCAGGGTACATCCGTTGGTATGTGAGAACAAAACACAGTCTGTATATCAAAACACAACTCATGGCCTTGGAAAGTAGTTTACAGGCTGAGAACTCTTCAAAATGGCTGAGAACACATATAACATATTAAATGTCAACTGTAGGATAAATACAACTCCATCAGTGGGGGTAAGACAGAGTTTATAAAGATATAAAACCCATTGCTGACCATATTATTCAGATAAAGGCATTTAAATAGAGTTTAAAACTACTGCGCAAATGTAGTGAGCCCGGCCCGCCAGCCATGTTGCTTGGCTGCCCAGGACGTTCTGACCACATCCGGTTCAGCAGACGTATTTATTGAAAGGTCACGCATGCGCAGTAATATACAATGGAGTCGCGCATGCGTATTACATTACATACAATAGAAATAAGGAAATTGTGAATGTTAAAAGTGTCGATAATAACTCTGAAATTGCTTAATTGATGTTAAAAACGTCAGAAAAAAATGTGAAAACGTCATATTGTCAGATATAACAAAATTGTGAATATGCTTGATTGCTGTTGAGATTGTCGAGAGGGGTTGTTCGAACCTCACATTGTTTGCTGCTGTTGGTGTCAATGGATTTGTTCAGACCAAAAAATAATCGCGGGGATTTGGCCTGGACAGATCTATTGACACTAACAAACCTCACATTGTTTGTTTGCTGGTATTAGTGTCAATAAATTTGTTCAAACACCCCCAAAAAAAAACAATGGAAAAACATTGAAAACGTTTTACAAACAATGGAATTAGACTGAAAACGTACATCTTTAAAAATGTGACTATGTGTGTGTGTGTGATGAATACTTGTATATTAAAAATAAAAAAAACAGGTTAATTTCATAGCAGGATTCTGAGAAATACACAACTAAAAGCAGCTTACTTTACAGGTAAATAAACTTATGCTTCATCCTACTCCTTTCGGATATGCTACAATTTAAAACAAATATATTATAATCATTATTATTATTATTATTATTCTCTTGACTTATGTTCGGAAAAAAATAAAATTATTCACCTAACTGGCTCATGTCAAGGTGGAGTTTTGAACCCATCCTAGTTATCATAGGGCAGGGGACACCCTGAACTGGTTGCCAGTCAGTCTCAGGGCACAGAGTGACGGTTCACGTGCTCATTCACACCTAGAGACAATTTGGCCCTGATATGCATGTCTTTGGAACGTGGGAGGAACGGAGTGCCCTAATGAAAACCCACGCAGGCACGGGGAGAACATGCAAACTCCACACAGGAAGGCTGGATTTTAACCTATCACCTCAGAACTGTGCTGCAGACACTCTAACCACCCAGTTGCCGTGGAGCCACCAAACTAGTCATCATCATGAATAATCGAGCGTTTAGCTACATTGGGTCGCCTCAGGTGTTAGTGGGATTTGTCACCTTTAAAGTAAATTTATAGACTACGGTGGCTTTTTAGTTTTAATTACGCTAATCATTATACCTTAATAAATACATTGTACGGACTACGATCGCAACACACGTTCTGTCGGAAGTGCAGCGCTGAGAAGCATAGTTCACGCGAAGGAGAGTGAGATTTTGCAGTGGATCTGAATTTATGCACAACACCGGCTTATAAAGCCATATCGTTCGCAAACGCCACATCATTAGCTGCCATTATTTGAACAAGTGCAAGTGCGCTCTATTTTGTCTCTTGCAAGTTGCCTGAAGGCGCTGTGCCCGTCGCGTCATTCAAACCAAGTTTTTATATTTTGTCACAAAATTTGCTCACTTGGCACCGTTTGTCTGCATTGGATAGGACAGGAGCGTCTTTTTTGCCCTCACGATGAACCAAACAGCGTCGGTGTCGCATCAAGTTAAATGCCAGTCGACAAAGACCATTAAGGTAAGATGATCTTTGGTTGGCAGGCGGGAGTTTATTGATTATTATGAAAAAATATGATTATTACTGGAACTCTTGTTTGATGGACCGATGCGCGTTGACGAAATTCCTCACCTATTTACCACTTCGGCGAAAAATATATTATGAGGCAATGTTTCATTGTTGGCATTCAGACATGGGCGTAATTAGCCCGTTTTGGTGGGGTGTTTACCCCGCAAAATTATAGCATTTTAAAAACTCTTTTCCTTGAAAATGACTGGCAAGGCTAAAATATAATGAAAAAACGCTAGATATAATTGAAAGAAAGTAAAACAAAACAAAAATGTGAACAATGCAGAGTCGGAAATACTTCACTGCCTTGAAATGGGTGAGTCCGTATGATTCCTGGCAATGCTTTGTAGTATTACTATTGTTGTATTTCTATAGTCACAGTGTTGTAGTATTGGTGTAGTATCAAAGTGGTTTTATTTTTGTAGATTTTTTTGTATGGTTTCTGCAGTTACATTTTGTCGTATTTTCACAGTAGAATCTTTCTAGCATATCTGTGGTAATTTTTAGTATCAAAGTGGTTTTATTTTTGTAGTTTTTTTTGTATGGTTTCTGCAGTTACATTTTGTTGTATTTTCACAGTAGAATCTTTCTAGCGTATCTGTGGTAATTTTTGTTGTTGTACTTGAGTTGTCGTTTTGTAGTATTTCTAGAGTATTACCATAATATCACTTTTCTAGAATATCTGTAATATGTTTGCTGTAATACTGTAGTTGTATTATGTAGTACAGTATTTCTGTAGAAGTTTTTCTGTCGTAATATTTATTTAATTGTTTTTTGGATTGTAGCGTTACTGTGATGGTATTTTTGTATTATCTCTGTAGAAGTATTTTTGAAGTATTTCCATACAAGTATCAATAGTATTTAAGTATTGTTTAATATTACTGTAGTTGTATTTTTGTAGTATGACTGTTGTAATATTTTTGTAATAGCAGTTTTGTAACATAGTATTACTGTAGAAGTACGTTTATAGTATTTCTATAGTGTCTTTCTAATCAGAATGAAGACAAAACATGATGTTAAACCCTGTTTTAAGCACTAAATTTGATATTTAGTCTTGTAGTATTTTTCTAGTGTTTTTTGTTGTAGACACACAAATAAACAATGGGGACACAGTTGCCAAAAAAAGATTACCAGTACTATATTTACTATTATATTTAATGTACCGTAATTTCCGCACTATAAGGCGCACCTAAAAGTCTTAATTTTTTTCAAAAGCTGACCATGCGCCTTATAACACAGTGCGCCTTATATATGGCTCAATATTAGATTCGCAAGGTCTCGCAACTTACTCAACAGCCGCCGACTCGATTTTACCCCGAACGTGGAGTAGTCCGCGGTGTATGCTGGGATTTATATACCGGCGTTTCATTGGCTAACCAATGTGTCAATCATAAATTGAATCGATCACTATTGGCTGAAGTTATTCGGAGCCTCGGATTGGCTAGATGGCCAAAACAAACCCTGCAATCGGCCGAGTTTAGCAATGGCGTAGCAAGTCCGCGGTGTATGCTGGGATTTATATACCGGCGTTTTATTGATGTTGCTGTGATGAGCTGAGTGAATTAAACTCAATTCCAAGTGTTTATTGTCATATGCACAGTAAAGTTGTGAGCAAAAAAGAAAATAGAAACATAGAAATGTTTGGCAATCCCAAGACTTTAACCTTCCGAATGATATTTGAAATGACGCATTTAATTGACATCGTACGGACACCGCATCCGCACGTGTCTACGACACGTATTTGCTTCTTTTCAAGCTTTGGGAATGTTAAGGGGGTAATCAGTTTGACTGAATCATCTGACTGTTTTGTCCACGTTCCCATTGTAGCGCCTTATAATCCGGTGCGCCTTATCTATGGAAGATATAGGACCAAAATCAATTTTTTGGGGGTGCGCCCTATAACCCGGTGCGCCCTATAGTGCGGAAAATACGGTATTTATTATAATTCGATAATTTTGTTTGGCTGGCCGTAGTTTTGCCACCTCTGATTTGGGTGCTCAGCACCTTCAAAGCTTTGAACCTAAAATCACCCAAGCGTTCAGGGTATATATGTTTTTGTTGTGGCCATAAAGACGCAGTGATGGGATTTCATTAATATCACGTCGTGTTTGATACTGTCAATTATATTTGGCATGCCGTTTGCATCCACCAGTGGTTTGACACAGTTCCACGAGGTACTGTGATTTAAAAAAAGAACAGATGTGTAAAAATTTAGCATATTGTGCTCATTGTGTTCATATGAGCGGAGCTTCCCTTTGGTTTTAGTTTATGGGCGTAACCAGCCCGTTTTTGGGCATGCGTGTGCTCAAATATAGCATTCTTAAACTCTTTTTCTAAATAAAGTAAAGGATAGGTTTACATTTGATGGAAAAACGCTAGATAAATTAAAAGAATAAAAAAATAAAACAAAGTCCATTTGATTCCTAGCACTGCTCTCACCCCCCTCCCTGCTCCTCTTCAGCTGGGCTAGTGTCACTTGCGGCACAGTGGCGGAGTCTGTGGAGGCTCCGGTATATTACGGTAAAAGTACGTTATTATACGGTAATTATGTTGAACAGCTATTTTACCACCCAATACCTTGACTTTGCTATCATTCACATATATCCTCATTTCAGTTGCAATAAATCAAATACAGGTATTGTAATTAAGCTATCTTAATTGTTGCATGTGTAAGCTATGGGTGGTTATCCTCCCATCACCAGCATGAACATTAAGGTTTTTTCTGTAAAAAGGCGTCCTGTTTAGGTGAGTCTATTACACACGGTAATCAAAGAAATACGCAAAACCTCTTCCTATTTTATTTCTATATGGTTGTCAGTGCCACCCAACAGACCAGTTTGAAGTGTAATGTGATGTTCACAAATGAGAAGTTACACTCCTGAATAGTGTTGAATGATACTAAATTACTTTAATAATAATAATGGTTTACTTTCCATTCTCATCCTCCTCGACCTGCGAGCCACCTTTAACAACATTTCCCATTCCATTCCTCTTAGCAGGCTTTCTTCACTTGGCCTAACCCACACCCCCTCCATTGGTTCCCCTCGTACCTAATTCAATCCATTCAACTCAAGTCCTTCTCCTCTGACCCCTTCTAGTCTTCATAGGAGTGCCCCAGGGCTTGTCCTGGGCCCCCTCCTCTTTATAACCAACCTATTCCTTGGTCATATCATCCGGAAATTCAATATCTGCTGCCACTGCTTCACGGATGACACACAACTTTACCTTTCCTGCAAACCCAACTCGATACTCCCAACACCCTACCTTGACTCATGGCTTTCTGGAATTAAATCATGGTTCACTGTCAATTTCCTAAAACTAAACTGCAATAAAACTGAACTACAGACTCTGCCCTACTTACGAAGGACAATCGTTCATAAGTTGCTTCAGTGCTACTGTATATTTTGTATGTATAAGGTTTTAATAAGTACTTTTAAGGCTTGTATAAGTAACCTTTTTTGTTTTTTTACTCAAAAATAAAAATTTTATAAAATAATATGCTCTATAAAGATGAATATAGTTAAGTGTAACTTAGTTTTAGAAGATAAGCTTCAAGAGGTCATCCTCCGTGGTAAAAAGTGGCCCAAAAAAGCGTCCCGACCATTTTCTCAAAGGCATCAAGCTTTCTTATTCCACTTTCATTTCAAAAGAAACGGCTTGCCTTTTCTTTACACTTTACACCAACCATATTGACTGGATACACGAGATATCAAAGAATAAAAACGTCAAAGTCGTAAACGCGATAGATACAGTACAAATACTACTGTATGTTTACACACGAAGTGGATTTTTTTTACTTCTGGTTGGATGCTTGGTGACCTCTCACAGCGCCACACACCTAACAAAAGGTCCAGCATCATCACCTTGTCTAATGCAGATTCGTGACTCATCACTGAAGATAACCTTATCCAGTTATCCATAGTCCATGATTGCCTCTCCTTAGCCCATTTTAGTTTTGTCCTTTTCTGTTTAAGCATTAACCACAGTTTCCTTTTAGCTTTCCTATATGAAATTCCCATTTCCTTTAGGCGATTTTGCATAGTTGTGTCACATACATTTACTCCAACTTCTTCCTTTTTCCTCCTCATTTGTTTTGTTGTGTATTTTCTGTTTTCAAGACATATGGCCTTTAGTTATTTGTCTTGACGCCTACATGTCTTCCTTGGCCTACCAGCATACTTGACTTCAACAACCTTAACATGATGTTTGTACTTGGTCAAAATCTTTGATACAGCTGACTGTGAACAGCCCACATCCTTGGCAACCATACGAGTAGAGTTTCCTTCTTCAAGATGTTTGAAAATGATGCTTGACATGACAATGCCATCGAAAGCAATGCATCCCGGCGCTGGGCTAGTTGCGTCATTTTTAAGTCGACTTAATTTCTTTGTTTAATGCATGAGATGTTGAGTCAGACTTCCCCAAAACATCATTCAGCATACATTTCAAGCATTTTCAAATACTTCACAGAAAATCCAAGCATTTTCCTGACTTTGAAAACACAACATTACAATTCAAAGATTTCAAGCATCCGTACAAACCCTACCCCAAAGCTCTGAACCTAAAATCGCCTGTTTCAGTGTGCACGTTTTCCTAACAAAGGCAATGCCTTACTGTCATCTGTGACTGAACATCGAAATTGATTTTGAGCGTGGTTCTTGCATCACTTTTCGCCCCAGGGTCGCGCAACTGGAATTTAGCTTTGGGCAATTCTAATGATTTTTACAAGTATCCCGAAGGTGCACACTTGTGGTCCATGCAAGAGTTAAAGGTATTACCAAACAGATTTATTTCCCCCAATTTGGCACATTAAGTGATGTATCCCTGCCCACAGTTATGCAAATAGTTTGCAAAATATTCCATGTGCAGTGGGAATCGAGATATTTAGTCTTAGTTGATTCTCGTAGAGCTGTGCAGTCATTGAAGGAACACAACACTTTAGAAATGCTGAATCACTTTAACAGAACATGTAAGGCAGATCTGAAACAATCGTTTTGCCCCGTTACCTGCCAGCCTCCTGCCTACGACATTGCTTACGAACTCGACCTCGCCTATGATCTCCAGTCCCGGCCAACGACTCTCTATTCCCGCCTGTCTCCGTCCGACACGGAAGTGTCACTCCGCCTTGCTCGCAGTTCTAAGGTCTTAAAAACCTCCTGTGTGGGTTCAAATCCAGCTACAGGACTTCCTGTGCGGAGTTTGTATGTTCTCCCCGTGCTTGCGTGGGTTTCCCCCGGGCACTCCGGTTTCCTCCTACATTCCAAAGACATGCATTTCAAGCGAGCGAGTTTCTGTCCCTGTGTGCCCTGCGATTGGCTGGCAACCAGTTCAGGGTGTCCACTGCCCGATGATTGCTGGGATGGGCTCAAGCACCCCCGCGACCCTACTGAAGATAAGCGGTGCAGCTAATGAGATGAGATGAGATATTTCCAAGCAACAAGTGTTAGTGTGTGATCAATATCATTTGATACTACTCTGTATTTACCTAGAGCGTATCAATACCAAATTCCCGGTAAAATGACCCCATGGGTTGTTATTTCACAAAATTTTTACAATTAAAAATATGTTGTCATATTGTCATATTCAAGGCATTCCGTATCAAACATTTTCATGACATGATGACTTTAGTATTTTTACTTGTTTCCCCACTAATTTTCAATCCAGCCCATGGAAGTGTGTATGTATGTCAAGAACCAGAATAGGATCAGGACCCAATCGCGTGACGTTCTCACACAAGCCTTTTATTTTACGGGAAATGGGGAGTCATGCACGTTAGGAAGCCCGTCTGGCGTGGAAGGACAGGAAGCCAGAGACTGACGAGACCAATTCCAATTGCCCGAGTTGTTATCGGACAGATGGGACAGACAGGATTGACAACAAATCAGGATATCGATAATTGACAGGAGTAAATAGACGGAAACAAAAACTGGAGAAAATAATAAACAGGACCAAAATAGACGGAAATAAAACTGGAACTCGAAATTAAACGGGACAAAAGTAAACGGGAACAATACCATACTGAAGATCTCATCTCATTAGCCGCACCGCTTATCCTCAGCAGGGTCGCGGGGGTGCCGGAGCATCCCAGCAATCATCGGGCAGTGGGCAGGGGACACCCTGAACTGGTTGCCAGCCAATCGCAGGGCACACAGGGACAGACAACTCACTCGCTCATTCACACCTAGGGACAATTTGGACCGGCCAATTCACCTGAAATGCATGTTTTTGGAATGTGGGGCGAAACCGGAGTGCCCGGAGGAAACCCACGCAAGCACGGGGAGAACATACAAACTCCGGACAGGAAGTCTGGAGCTGGATTTGAACCCACGCAGGAGGTTCCCATGACATGAACTGTGCCGCACATGCGCTAACCACTGCGTCGCCGTGCTGCCTCGGACTGAAGATATCAACAGGAAAACAGGGCCGAGTCAGAACCCACGTCTTGTGGGGCAGAAGTTCGTTTGACGGGCTGACAACTCAAGCAAGAGAGCGCTTAGCTTTATATAAACATAAAGTCAATCTCTCAACGAGCCGCAGACATTTCTAATTTAATGCATAGACATGTTCTATAATGGAGGTTGTGACCTCTAGCTGACCTCAGAGGTCAAACTGAGAATAGCTCCACATCTCAAATTAAAGCTTATGCCTTCGAGAATAAACTATGAAGGTTTGGTGCTTTTTTTCATTTTGTGCACAATTTTTATGATTATCAATCCTATTAACAGTATCAGACCACTTTACCACACAAATGACAGATGGCATTGTCACCACGCTGCGCTTACCATTTGCCACTGTCATATTTATCTTCTGATAATGATGCCCGAGTGTTGCCCTTGGCAGGCAAAAAGGAAGCAGCATCCGGCCAGGTGTGGAGATGGGCTAAAATTGTGCCTGTCATTCAAATAAAACCGGCATGAATTTTGAGAGTGGCCAAGGATGCTAGTTGAGGGAGAACTGTGCTATCTACATATGGAAGTGATGCTTTGAGGGAAGTTGTTGGTGGGTTGAAGTAACCATCCTAGGACAATGGTATCCGATCCAAGTACTTGCTTTGTATCCATAATATCAATATTTTGATCTATACGCCCACCCCTATTTATCTATCTACACTGGTCATATCCCTCGAGAGGGGTGACCGACAGCAAGACAAACACATACAAAAACAAAGTAAATAATATTTATTTTAAAGAATATTTAAAGAATATTTATACATGGGTTTGAACTGACATTACAGTGGGACCTCGGTTATCGCGGTAAATGGGGACCAAAACCACCCGCAAAAAGTGAAAATCTGCGAAGTAGCCACTCTTCTTTTCTGTAGCCGTAAAATAAACACAGAACAGCGCAAATTATATGAGTCAGGTACGATGGAAGGCAGAAAGGTGCTAGGTGGAGCTGAAAAAGCCAGAAGAAAAAGATATGCATTGAAAGAATGGTTGTTATCAATTATCTCACTCATATTG
This sequence comes from Urocampus carinirostris, assembly GCF_059441175.1. Lineage (NCBI taxonomy): Eukaryota > Metazoa > Chordata > Actinopteri > Syngnathiformes > Syngnathidae > Urocampus > Urocampus carinirostris. The sequence continues at coordinate 38,368,596 of NC_142362.1, read as the reverse complement.
CCCTTTCTGTCATCTGTCTGGCCCCGGTTTTGTGATGGGCTATGAGTTTGCAGAATTTAGCAGTTAAATGCTTTTACCAGCCCCTTCAAAAAAAAAAAAAATCTCATCTCATCTCATTATCTGCACCGCTTATCCTTATTAGGGCCGCAGGGGGGCTGGAGCCCATCCCAGCCATCTCCGGGCAGTGGGCAGGGGCCGCGTGATCCACCGCTAAGAGTCGTACAGCTGGGCAATTTTACGTCCGCCCGGGACGATCGGAGATAAATTTACGACAGGGTTTATACTTGCGCCGCACCGCGGGTGCCGTTCGGTCGCTGTCGCAAGCCAGACCCTAACCCGCGGCGCGGGTACTTTCGGGCGGGATACGCACGGCACCGCAGCAAGCCGAGCGGATCGGTCGCTCGGCGCGGAGGCCGGCGCCTGGCGTCTCTCGCCCGGGCCGCGATGGCTCTACATGGCGCTACACGGCCCTCGATGGCTCCGGCTGACAGACGGGCGGCCACGGGGGAAAGGGGTAGCTGGGGGGACCTGTGGGGTTAGGGGGGGCGGTGAAGTGGAAGCCGCACCGAAACCGCGCGCCGGGAAACGAGAACGGCGCGCCGTGTAGGGTCGTCGGCCGAGGGGGATTCCCGCAAAAAGGACAAAATTGAATTTGCTTGTTATCGTTCCTCGAGGATTAAAGGATACCTCAGCAATCTGACATTGATGCCGATGATACAGAAAGAGAAAGTGTAGAATTTTCAGCTTCTGCTACTGTTCAATTAAGATGTATGTATTAAGGACTTGATTTGTGGGTGAAATGGTTAAAATATCGCGAGTGACTTGTAAATGTGCAATAAAGTGCTGTTTCACCTCCTCTTTTGCTTCTGTTATGTATCATAAAAATAATGTTGGCGAAAACATTCAAAATGTCTCCTCTTGACGTCAATATTATCGATATTGTTGTCATAAATGTTTTCATATACCACCGCTGTGTTTTGTACGTGTTGTCGAAAAGAGAAGCACACAGTTTGCCTCAGTGTCACCACAAAAAAAAGTAAGGCACACTGTATTTAAAGTTGCAATGTTAAAAATAGGGCTGCAACAACTAATTAATAAAATCGATTATTAAATGTTTGGCAACTAATTAGATCATCTATTCATTTTATCAGGTGATTTATAAGCCACTAAGTACGTTAAAACGTTCAGTTGTGACGCTGAGAGTTGTGGTACCACTTTGGTCCGGCAGACGGCGCCAATAATGTTTTATCCATCAGTCAATGTTTGACTGTTTCATCATGAAACAAAGTTAATAATTTTCAAGGGAACAAAAATGCTGCAGGGGTAAAGAAACAATAAGTAAACAGAATAAATGAAGTAGAAAGGGAAATAATAATGATGACATGTTTAACTCTACATTTTTGAGATTTTTTTCCTGGATGAAAAAAAATTGCTACACGTAAAATGTAATGTTTTGCTCTTTCTTTTTTTATTTTGTATGAATAGTCCAATTATAATATGATCCTTGGATAAGGTGGTTTGAAAAGAGTATCTTTCATATTTGCAGATGTATAGAATGTTTTTGTATGTATTTTGTTTGATAGTTACATTAATTTAAAAACACATTTTTTTCATTGTTATGTATTATAAAATATTCTGTCATTTAGTGTGCTATTTTTCCGTCCGTCCAAAAATGCAATGTTTGAATATAGATAATGAGATAATAAACAATCTTCAAGAAACCTGATTCATCGATTAATCAAAAAAATAATAGACTGATTTATCAGTCCATATGAGAAAACAGAACAAAGACGAAGGAAATCATATCCACCTAGATGTGCAGCATCTGTTTCAAAGCCTCTTTGAGGACTGAAGAGAGCAAAGGTGAATTTGTGGTCACCCTCTGCTCCCAGGAGCAGGTGCAGAGGCAGCTCGCATAAGTGCAACTGTGTCTTGCTGTCTGGTGAAAAGTAATGCATTGAGATTTCAACTTTGTTTCAAGGATCAAATAAAGTAGTATATATTTATTATTATTATTATTATTATTATACATTAGGGGTGGGTGGACTGATACAAATATCAATATTATCGATACTGTTGTCCTGTGATCGATATTTCACTTCCACCAATATCCTTAAAGTGCCTTGTCTGTATGTAAAAGGTCTCCAATATTTTTTAAGCGTCGAGATACTTTTTGTTACTAATTTTCATAAAGGGAACCCAGTTATGAATGAATTTCTAAAACAGCAACTTAGGTAGCTTGATAGTTAGCTAGAAAGGTAACTAAAAGAGTACAAGATTGCTAGCTAAAAGAGAGGTGGCAGTAGCTCAGGAGGTAGAGCGCTCGTCTTGGGATCCCAGTTCGAATCCCGGCTCGTCTGTGTTAGATGTCGAAGTGTCCTTGGGTAAGACACTGAATCCCTAATACCCCCAATAAGCACGTTAGCGCTGTACATGGCTGCAAGGCCGCTATTGGGAAATTTGGAGCACATTGTAAAGCGCTTTGGGAAGTCATTGACTTGAAAAGCGCTATATAAATGCAGATCATTTCATTTTCAAGAGTAAAAAGCCAGAGCTAAAAAATGCTCAAAACAAAGCTAGATAGCTAGCTAGAAAGGAGACCAAAACGTATCTTGATAACTAACAAAAAAGATTAAATGTAAGCTAGATAGCTTGCAAAAAGCTAAAATAGCAAGCTACAAAACTGCAAAAAAAAAAAAAACTGCATTTACAGTATTTTCTCATTCGCTTTATAAAACCCATAAATTGAATTTTAGTTCTTCAAAGCAACCTTTGTTAAAACTGAGCACAGCTGGATTTTGAGGGTTGTATGCCAAAATAAGGGCTGACTAATAGGAAGACCATTGCTGGGAAAGCACTGATAAAAAAAGGATACGTTCAAACATCATATTATTACAGCAATAAAATACATCATTCAAATATGTGGATGAACATGATTGATAATTTATAACAAGTAAATGAGTAATATGACTATCAAAGAAATAATGTTATGATCAAATAACAAAACTAATATAACTGGAAAACTCGTGCATTTATGAGTACATAGTACCAAACACATTTAAATAATCTAACTTTAATTAAATAAAAATGAAAATTGTTTGTGTCAAAATTTTGTCCTGTGTTTATAGTAAATACAAACCAACTACATGGGGAGTGATCATGACCTTTCCAAGCAGAAAGAATCAGTATCCGGTTGATTTTGACTGATAATACCATGTATTTATTTGGATGGGATCAGTACTAAAATTTCCAGTATCGCCCACACAAAAATTATATATCGGGCCTAGGGATTGTGACAATCAAATTCTAAGAGAAAAAATAACAAATACAGTTCATGTACACCATCTGACTTGTTTGGCTCCTTTCTGTCTATCAGTTCACCCATTCTCATCACTGTAACCTAGCAACTGGACACTCAACATCCCAACTGGTAAGTCATTGAATCCGTGTTGTGTTCCTTTAGCTCTATAACATAAGCAGTCTATAAAACATGTTCGGGAACAATTTTCTGTAAAACTGATGGATTCCTTGACTCTGACTCATAATTATGACGTTGGCTCTTGAGTCAGTAAGCCTATAAATTATAGCTCTGAAATTTGATCGCTATAAAGCATATGACCTACCTGAAAAGCATAATGTTAAGACTGTCTATAATTGGTTTTGTGACTACAGTAAAGTACTAGTCACTTCCATAAAAATAAACGTCTCGAAAAAGACTATTGGGTATTCATGATGGAAATTACGGCTCTTCTCAAAGAACCATGTCTTTCGGCTCGGCTCACTTATCAATAATAATGAAAACATTATGCACCAAATTATTTAATAATTATTTTTATTCCAGGGTGGCACAGCGGGTGGGTGGTTAGCGCGCGGCCCCACAGTGCATAGGTCCAGGGTTCGATTACAGCGACCGCGGCCTCCCCGTGTGGAGTTTTCTTGTTCTCCCCGCGCCTGCGTGGCTTTCCTCCGGGTGCTCAAGTTTCCTCCCACATTTTAAAATCATGCATGTTAAGTTAATTGGCGGGACTAAATTGTACCTAGGTGTGAATGTGTGTGCGAATTGTTGTATGTTTCCATGTGCCCTGCGTCTGGCTGGCAACCAGTTCAGGGTGCCCACTGCCCAAGGATGGCTGGGATGGGATCCAGAACCCCTGCCACCCTAGTGGTGATAAGCGGCACAGAAAATGCATGGATGGATGTTTCAGTCTCCAATGATCTTTTACCTTAATTCAAACTTTCATGTTGTTTTTACTAAGCAACTGATAAAACACTATAAATTAAATATACACTTATCTAATCAAATCTAATGATGTATAGGAATTAAAATCTAGAGTTGGGACCTCCAAACTTTTTCAAGCTGAGAGCAACTTTGGTTACTAATTAATGCAAATGGAACTCATTTTGATATGGATTTCTAAAATAGCAATTTAGCTAGAAGGCTTGCTAAATAGGAAAATGGAGCTTTGCTAGGAAGGTTAACAGGTAACAAACTAAAAGGGAGCTAGATAGCCAAATCCATAGTAAATGTTTTTTCCAATGTTCCCATCATTCCCATTTATAAAACATGTATACAATCTCTCATATCATCTAGCAGTCATAGGATCAATGTAAGAAATCAAACATCTCTACAATCAAAGGAAACGTTTTCTTGTAAACAACGTACAATTTTAGGTTAAAATAATGTACATGTTTTTATGAACAGGATAAATGGATTTCAAACAACAAAATCACACTGGGAAACAGAATAAAAGCCAAACAATGAGAGCAAACGAGAGTTCTTGATGCACAATTGCTATACAGTATTACACAGAGAAATACAGAAGCGTACTAGGCTTTAAATAGATTAATGCAGCTGAAATAAATAAGAAAAGATATATGAAATTGTTATTTTTACAGTCTGAAAATGGAAAACCCAAAGAAATGATCGAAGGGCAAAAGCACAAACGAGATAAAAAAGAATAATGTTTGTTATTTCAGTTTTTAGCATCGAAACCCACACAAAAATAATCTGCTTAAGGAGGCGTGCAAATTAAATAGAAACTCTTTCACATTTTTAGAATTAAAAAAAGCATACTAATTAAGAACAGGGCTCCTGTAAAGAATAATTTAACTTGATAGATGAACAAACAAGTTAGATATAATGCAACTGATGCCGGAGTGACTAATTGGGAAGAACGTAAGATTTCACAAAGGGCTGGCTCATTTGAAGGTCGAGTTTGGGCTGGATGGACCAGAAAAATAATTTGAACATGTATCGGTCATTTGCTCTATCTAACCTTCCTCATACATTCATTCTCTCGTCAGTTATTTGGCCATATTCAGCACAACCAACATCATAGATTTGGTGAGTTTTACCATCTGGGGTAATTTTCCCTTTCAAAATTTATATTTGGTTTGGCCCACCACCACTCTTCTTTTCTGTAGCCGTAAAATAAACACAGAACAGCGCAAATTATATGAGTCAGGTACGATGGAAGGCAGAAAGGTGCTAGGTGGAGCTGAAAAAGCCAGAAGAAAAAGATATGCATTGAAAGAATGGTTGTTATCAATTATCTCACTCATATTGCCCTTTCTGTCATCTGTCTGGCCCCGGTTTTGTGATGGGCTATGAGTTTGCAGAATTTAGCAGTTAAATGCCTTTACCAGCCAGAATAGCTCCTCTCACTCAAACAAGTTAGTAGTGATGGAGATTCCGTCTGCTTTTTGAGAAGTAGCTCTTTCGGCTTGGCTCACTAAAGAGAGTCGTCTCTTTTGGCTCCCGAAAGCAAACTTACTTTAGCGTGACAAACAAAAGCTAAAAAGAAAAAAGGCAACAAACAAAGACATAAAAAAACAGGAGCGGCAGTGGCTCAGGAGGTAGAGCGCTCGTCTTGTGATCAAGAGATTGCAGTTCGAATCCCGGCTCCTCTGTGTTACATGTCAAAGTGTCCTTGGGTAAGGCACTGAAGCCCTAATACCCCCAATAAGCAGGTTAGCGCCTTACATGGCTGCACGGCCGCTATTGGGAAATGTGAAGCACACTGTAATGCGCTTTGGGAAGTCTTGACTTGAAAAGCGCCATATAAATGCAGATCATTTCAATTTATTTCATTTCAAGAAAAAAAATAGAATAAAGGCAAATAGAGAGCAAAAAGAACAAACGATAATCAAAGATAGAAGAGTCAAAATAATACAAGGAAAATGGAAAAAAAGGAAGAAAAAACTTGGGAAAAAGGAAACAAAGAAAAGAGAAAACTAAAACTATAACTTTCCTTTGAATTAAAATGGTAAAGTGTTTTCTTATCAACATATACCGGAAGTTCCATTAATTCAAATTCCTCCTCCTTAGCTAAGTGGGCCGGATTTGGGTAGCAAAATATCTAAAAGTATCCCTGAATACAACGTCAATCATTTAAATAAATAAGAACAAAAATAACATGAATACCCAACCAAACTTAAGCATGTGTAAAAATAAGCCCACTAATGATTACATATGACGCAAATAAGAAATTGAACGGGAAAAAAAACACCATTGTGTTTGAATAAAAAGCTATAGCTCAGTGTCATACAATTAATTTCAAACATGAAAAAACAAAGAACACAAATTGTGCAAAACAAAAATAGAATAAAAGCTTTGACTGTGCTACCTGGCCTTGCCTTGTCCTTTATTCCAGTGAAATAAAGGAACTAATCAAAGCCTCAGACAATAATCAACATGTCAAATAGCGGGATTATTTTACGTTGTTTTGGTTGTCATTCTGGAACAATTTTGCATCTACTGAGCAAGGTTTAAGTTCTCCAGTGCGCTAAAAAATCGCTTGCTGCTGCTAAATGCTGGTATGTACTGCACGAATAAATGTAATATTACCCAAAGGGACTCTTTTTTCCATTTTGGCAACATTGCTAAAATTCGCCCCATGCTGTCTCAGTCGGATGCGGAGATTATAATTCATGCGTTTGTTACCTCCCGTCTCGATTACTGTAATGCACTACTCTCCAGTCTCCCGAAGTGCAAAATCAAGAGCCTTCAGCTGCTACAAAATGCTGCAGCGAGGCTTTTAACTAAGACAAGAAAGTTTGATCACATTACCCCGATTTTAGCTAACCTGCATTGGCTCCCTGTTAGCCTAAGATTTGATTTTAAGGTTCTGTTGCTAGTATACAAAATCATGCATGGACTTCCTCCCTCATATTTTTCAGATTTAATTTTCCCCTCTGTTCCAGTCCGGAGCCTTCGCTCTGAAAATGCTGGTCTACTAGTTATCCCAAATGCCAAGAAGAGATCCGCAGGTTCGAGAGCTTTCTCCATTCCGGCCCCCGGTGCTGTGGAATGCTCTCCCCCCTGAGATTCTGCAACCTCAGTGGAAATGCTTAATCTAAGCTTAAAACACACTTTTATTCTACAGCATATGAATAACCTATATTTTATCTTGACAATATCTGGGTTCTGTGTATTATTTGCCCTCATGTAGTTTTAGATCAGGGGATGGTGTCATAATATTCTGTGGTTTGCAATAATCTGTGGTCTGTGCGGCCCTTTGAGACTCTTTGTGATTAAGGGCTATACAAATAAACATTATTTGACTTGACTTGACTACTAACTTGGCAAATTTATGGTATGAAGTGGAGTTCATTCTCCTTCGTGGATTCAAAAAAAGTAAGCCTGAACTAATTTTAGACCTGGATCTCGGGTCGAGTTAGGGTTTTGGTTTAAGATCTTACCTCTAGTTCACACCCTTCCAAGTACGTATGCTCCCTATCAGTCTCGGGCACGTTACTTCACTTTAAAAAAGTAATTAGTTATAGTTACTTACTGCTTCTTCCAAAAACTAATTGAGTTAGTAACTGAATATAGTCAATGTAATCAGTTGCCAGGGAAAGTAACTATTTCCATGACTTTACAAAGAAGTTGTATGTCAAAGTATTTGAAATTTTCTGAGCAAACACCAAATACTCCGGTGATGTCTTTGACCGGAGTTTCCTTGAAGAGATGGGGATTCTGACTATTTTTAGAGAACCCTTTTTTTCCGACTCGACTCACTAAAAAGAGCTTCCCTGTCCCAAAAAGCTCTTCAGTTTATTTTTATAGGTCGTTTAATCCCTACATTACCGATTACTATGTAACATTATGCACAAAATCAATTAAGAAAATATAATAAACAAGAGAAAAAAAACAATAGAAAAGAAAAAATATGATAAAATTAAAAAAATTAAACTTTACACTTTTATGAAAACTCCTTAACACTGAAATAATTAAATATCCCAAAAAAGATCAAATACAAAACAACTTCAACCTTCTTATGCCCAACAAATATAGAGTCAACTAAACAGAATACCAAAAAAAATGCATATTGACCAATCAATCACAAGAGAAAAAAGGTGTCTTGGAGGGAACCAGCTGTCAATTGGTGGAAGCAGGCTCACTTGGTTCACTTCCAAGGGAACATAGAGCCATTTGGTTTACGAACGACACGAGTCTGGTTGCTGTCAAATATCAGGCTCACATTGTTCTCTCACTATAGGGTAGTCGCTATTTTGAACGGTGACATATTCTGAAAAGTGACGTAAACAACTCAGAGAGCGGAAAACCGTGCCACTGACAAGGGCGTATTGTGTGCGGGCCATGCCCCCGTTTGTGTTCTGCAGCCAAAGTAAAGTTTTTGACCGTTAGTAACTGTAACGGCGGAAAAAATAATTAGTTAGATTACCCCGTAACTGAAAATAAAACGGTGTTATTTATAACACTTCTCCCTACACTGTAGCTTATCTTGACTAAGTCACAATGTCTTGCACTATCCTTCCTGACCAGACTCCACGATTTAGGTATAATAAGTACAACCCTTCAATGGTTTATGTCCTATCTGTGTGGTCACTCACAGTTTGTCCAAATATAATCTTTCAGATCTCTTTCAAAACGAGTAATATCTGAAGTTCCCGGAAGAAAAATCCACTCCAGCATGTGGTTAACATGCAAACTCCTCACAAGGAGGTCAGTATTCTTAATTGAACCCAGTGCCTATGGGCTGTGAGACCATGCCACCTCATTAGAATACATTTATTTAGATTATATTTTAAAATCTTAAGTATTCCTGGATTTATAAGCTAACAAATAAGTCGAATTTAGTACTGTAAAATGCATTACTGAAATCAGGGGGTCTGCTTATATGTGCATAAACACAAGAGGGCGGAAGACGTATAGGGCAACCCAAGTTAAGCTCTCAGCCGATTTAGCTCTGCCGGGCTCAATCATTATAAATCAAACTATCTCGCTGAGTCGGATGCTTTGCCTGGTCCCCTTCTCTCTGCCTCAATATCGTATCCACAATGGCCCACGGCCATGCAGTTTCATCATGCTTACTGCCCATTCTTTCTGTTTAATCAATATGGGCCATCATAAATAGGTTTGAATGGGAAAAGATCTTATTTTATTTAGCTTTTGTGCATTTTATTCCCTTTTTTCCCTATAATAAGTAAAAAAATAAAATGAAAAAAATTGAATAGAGGGACAACAAAGATCGAGTACAAGAAATAAATAATTATGTAATACAAAACTATTGGAATATACGTATTTCTTTTCGAGGTGGCTCGCATGCACACACAAAAAAACTTAAGCAATGCTATTTTGAAGGAAAACGCTTTTCACACACTCCACAGAACACAACACAAAATCCCTGAAAATGCAACACAAAAAAATATAAATATAAATAAATATAAATGACAATAAAGGTACATTCTATTTTATTCTATTCTATAAATTAAAAATATTAACTCTTCAGTGCCATACAAAATGACAAAATGCAAAACAATTAACTATTTGCAATTCTATTTTCACCAATTTAGACACAGATCTTCTGAAAAACACGGAAAAATAGAATTAAAATAATTCAAACAAAAAGCAAAAGAATAGAAGAATAGAATAGAATAGAATAGAATATACCTTTATTGTCATTGTTACAAATGGGCTAACATATTGTGACAACGAAATTGGGCATGACACTCCAGTTTTACACATAGTGAGGGTATGAGCAAGAAGATAAAGGAACAGAGAAGATAATGTTATAAAACAAGGGGAATAAGGCTATAGTTATAATTTACATGGTATTTACACAACAATGTCAGCATGTGGGATGTTACATACAGGGTTGTCGTGATAACGTTGTATCGTAACGGTTGTGCAATATTGCATTTGGTGCAAAGTCATCATGGTGCAAAAATAGTCCGCATATACATTGGTGCAAGCATAGACATCATAGTGCAAAAAAGGAAATGGTCAGACATTGTGCAATTTGAGCATTAAACGTAGTGCAGTCGACATGACTTGAGTAACATTATTTTCGTATGAGGTAGTGTTGGCACGAGTTTTCAGTTTTTGTGCGGTGTCTGTTGAGCAGTGAACAAACATAGTGCAGACAGCATGTACGTGAGTACCATTTTACATACGTGTGAGGTTTTTTTTTTTTTTTTTTGCAACAGTTTTCAGTTGTTTGTGCGGTGTCTGTTTAGGGTGGTAATGGCTGTGGGGAAGAAACTGTCTCTGAGTCTGTTCGTTTTTGCTTTGTGTGACCTGTAGCGCTTGCCGGAAGGCAGCAGGTCGAAGAGATGGTGGCCGGGGTGAGAAAAGTCCTTGACGATGTTTTCTGCTCTGCTGAGGTAGCGAGAGCAGGCAATGTCCTCCAGACTGGGCAGAGAGCAGCCGACGATTCTCTGGGCTGTTTTTATGATAAAGCAGCCGATTGAAAGATTGAATGCACTCAGCTTTGGAGCAATAAATATCATTAAAATTAGTCCAAATTAGCCTCATTTTTCAGTTTTATGCATACAGTACTTTCCTATTTTTTTGTGTTCTGTATTGAACTCAATCATTGCCCAACACCCAGAGAGCCCTTGCCGTGTTTGTCAATAACTGTGACAAATTGAAGCTGCGCGTGCATTGTTGAAGCAGAATGGCAGAATTCATGTCAGTTTATACAGCCCTTTGACACAAAAATATCGTAGATCATATCACTTTTTAAGACATTTTGTGCAAAATGTAACATAATAATTGGTAATATACAGGAAGGATTAAAGAAACAAAAACATTCTGAAGAGGCGTTTTGAAAGGTCCCTCTTTTTAGTGAAATGAGCCAAAAGATTTGGCTCTCTAAAAAGAGTTAGAATTCCCATCACTATTGTAAAGGCCACGGATAGAAATGCACCACACCTGTGGCAGCAAAAGTCACAACCTCGGCCATCAATCACAGAAAAATCAACAAGAGACCAAAGGCGGTGCATGACTGATTTTTAAAATTCGACACACTAAAAGTAACATGCACGCTAACAGAAGAAACAAAATAACCATCCTCTGATGCGCTCACGTTGGACTACTTGACAATTAATGCCTAAATAATCCCATTGCTAATTCGCACTTCACGGCCTCAGTGCATGGCGGAGTGAAAAATATTCCTAAAATAAAATTGCCGCTCAAGGGCCTCTCGCTCTGATGTTGTGCGGTGACAAAAAATCTGAAAAAGTAATACCACTTTTATACAATTTATTGTTCTCAGAGCTCAGTTTGTAACTGCACATTGTATTGTGTTTAGTCTGTCATATTAATTATTACATAAAACCTTTATACCAGGGTTAGGGAAATTTTTTGACCCAAAGAGCCTTAATAGCTAAATACTTTCATTTTATTTTTTTTTAATGAGAGAGAAAGCCATACTATTTAACACAACATTCAGCAAAACCGTGAAACCAACTCTCCAGACTAAATCTCATTTTTCAGCCCATTATATTTCTCGGTGTGGCATAAGGTGATTTGATAAAATTTATGAAATAATGATAATAAGAATTACTACATTTTATTAATGAGCATCAATAAAAAGGATTCTTTAGCACAAAAACAGCGCTGACAAAAACATTCCGCTGTTCCTAAAGGGACAGTGTTTTATATTTGTCCACTAGATGTCTCTGGAATGTGTAGTGCAAAAACGAGTCCAAAAAAGACTATAAACTATGGAGACTAAATGGTAAATGGTAAACGTTCTGCATTTATATAGCGCTTTTCAAGCCAATGAAGACCTTAGGAAAAAGCACCATTTTCCCCTCATTGTTACCCAGACTTTCTCAAAGAAAGACAAAATGAGGAGATATTTGAATTTTTTTTTTTTTTTTATAACTTTTTATTTCTCACACCCATTTTTGACAGAGGTTTGATTCCCCCATCTTACATCAACACAAAATATATACACTTGACACACTCATAAATAACAGAAGGAACAACAAAGAACAAAAAATGTTATTAATAGAAAATAAGAATAAATGCTCATACAATAAATCCATACAAAAAGAAATATATATATATATATATATATATATATATATATATATATATATATATATATATATATATATATATATATATATATATATAAATTAATACATCAAAATATACACCCAAAAAAACAAAAAAAACAAAAACAAAAAAAAACAAAAAAAAAAACCAAAAAAAAAAAACCACATAATAATTAGGGGGAGGTGTTTAGACATCAAGTAAAATTTGTGTGATAGGCTTCCATCTTTTCTCAAATTGGTCAAGTTTCAGTTGAAGTCTTGCAGTGATTTTTTCCATAATGTACATTTGCTTTAATTTGTCTCTCCATTGTTTTATGTCAGGCGGTTGTGGTTTCAGCCAGGACACTGTGATCATTTTCTTTGCTACCAGAAGCATTACCCTTAGTATATATTTCTGTTGACCAGATAGTAATTCTTCTGGCAAAATTCCTATTATGTAAGCCTTTGGGTCCAACCGCAACTCCCAGCCAGTGATTAATTTTATTTCTCTCTGGATACTTCTCCAAAACTTTGATATTACAGGGCAATTCCAGAAAATATGCGTAAAGTCTCCGACCCCCCCACAGTTACGCCAACATAGATTCGAGGTATTTTTATACTTTGAAGTGATAGAGGGTGTATAGAAGAATCGCATTTTTACTTTCCATTCAAACTCCCTCCATGTCGGGCTGTTGGTTATTTTGTGTCCCTCTTTCAATGTTTTTTCCCATTCGTTGTCTTTTATCGCTACATTAGTTTCTTGTTCCCATTTTTCCTTAACTGCCATGTCCTCATTACTGAGGTCCATTCTCAGGGCTTTATATAGTTTTGATATAACCCCCTTTATTGATTGTCCTTTTGTATACGATATTAATAATTGCTCTACCTTAGTCGGCTCCTTACATATTTTCCCCCATTCCTCGTGTTTCTGGAGGTAATGTCTTAGTTGCAAATATTTGTAGAAATCATTTCTGGGTAGGTCAAATTCTTGTTGGAGTTGTTCAAATGATTTCATTGCCTGTGCTTCCAATACTTGGGTAATCAACATCAGTCCTTTTTGGGCCCATTTTTGAAACCCTACCTCCATAACCCCAGGTTTAAAGTCTGGATTTTTCGCTATTTTGGTAGCCCTATTCACAGATCTTGATATTTTTAATTTTTTTTGTATTGTTGACCAAGTTTTAATAGTTCCCTTAATCCATTCATTCTGGATTTTTAATTTATTCCACCTCGTGACTGATATGTATGGTAACGATTCCACAGGCATATTTGGACAAGATCGCTGCTCCATGTCCACCCATATCGTATCTTTGTCTGTAGTAATCCACAAGATGAGTGCTTTAATTTGAGCTGCCCAATAGTAATATTTAATATTGGGTAGGTCTAGGCCCCCCTTTTCTTTAGGAGCTAACAGGGTTTTGTATTTTATTCTAGGTTTCTTGTTTTGCCAAAGGAATTTTGCTATCAACTTATTTAACATTTTAAATGTGGATGCCGGGATCAGAATTGGAAGGGATTGAAACAGAAATAATAGTCTTGGTAATATGTTCATTCTGATTGTTTCTATCCTGCCGATAAGACTTAAGGGCAAAATTTCCCATTTTTCCAAATCTTTCCTTATTTCTTTTATCAACATTCCATAATTTGCATCAAACAGCTGTGTGGTATGTGGTGTAATGGTCACCCCCAAATATTTAAACCCTTTATTTGTCCATTTAAAATCAAATCTTTCACTCACATCTGTTGGACATTTTCCTGATATCATCATTGCTATTGATTTGCTCTCATTATTTGAATACCCAGCTACTTCTCCATATATTTTAAGGCTCTCCAACAGTGGTGGTATTGATAACGAAGGTTCCTCCAGCATTACCAACAGGTCGTCTGCAAACAATGATATTTTATGTTCTGTTCCTCCTTCATCCAATATCCCCCTTATTTGCTCATTTTGTCTAATTGATTCTGCGAGTGGTTCTATGCTTATTGCAAACAAGAGTGGGCTTAAACAATCCCCTTGCCGGACTCCTCTTTTGATTTCAAAGAAATCTGAACAGTGACCATTTACTCTAAGGCGAGATTTAGGATTTTTATAGATTATTTTCACCCATTCAACAAATATTGGAGGGAAGCCAAAGGCTATAAGTGATTGATGTAAGAAGCTCCATTTCACCCCATCGAAAGCTTTTTGTGCATCCAAGCTCAGTAACATCGAGGGTTGGGTCTTAGATTTTGTGCTCGTAATTATGTTTAGTATCCTCCTAATATTGTTTGCACCCTGCCTTCCCGGAATAAACCCTGTTTGATCATTTCTAATTAATTTCGCTATAAATTTCTGCATTCTTTTTGCAAGTATGCTTGTAAGAATTTTTAGATCATTACAAAGTAAACTAACTGGTCTATAGCTTTCACACAATATTGGGTCTTTTCCTTCTTTGTGCAGGACTGTTATGATGGCTTCCGACCATGCTTTGGGGGGATCTCCTTTTGTTAGAGAATAGTTAAATACTTTCTGCAGTACTGGTATTAATTCTTCCTTAAAGCTTTTGTAGAACACCCCCGGGAATCCGTCCGTTCCTGGTGATTTATTTATTTTTAAGTTATTTATTGTGTCTTGTATTTCCTGTTTTGTAATGGGGCGAATAATTTCTAATGTATCCCCTCCTGTTAGTGTCGGTAAATGTAGTTTTCCTAAAAAGTTTTGTGCCGTGTAGCTATCTAAGTCATTTTCTGAGTCCTTGTATAATTCTTTATAATAATCTGCAAATGCTTCTGCTATACCTTTGGGTTTTACTAAACATTGTTTAGAGATAGGATGTTTTATTTGTGATATAATTCTATCTGTTTGGGCCTTTTTAAGTTGGAAGGCGAGCAGTCGACTGGCTCTATTGCCCATTTCATAGTATCTCTGGTTCACAAAGCGCAGAGCCCCTTCTGCTTTATTTGTCAAAAGTTCATCTAATTTGCTTCTGGTTATTTTTAATACCTGTAATCTGGATTCACTTGGTGTTTTTTTATGTTCTTCTTCTAGTTCCTTAATCTTATCCTCCAATTCCTTCTGATTCTTTAAGCGTATTCGTTTCAGCCGGGACGATATTTCTATTAATTTCCCCCTTATTACAGCTTTCCCTCCTTCCCATAATATTGTTGGAGAAACCTCATTGTTGTCATTGATTTGGAAATATTCTTTTATACACCGTTTTATTTCCTGTACTACGTTTTTATCTGAGAGGAGAGATACATTCATCCTCCAATACCTAAAATGGGGTTCATTGTCTAAACTTAGTTTCAAAGTAATTGGAGAATGGTCACTTATAGTAATATTCTCTATACCACACTCTACTACTGTATGCATATGTTGTCTTGAAATGTAAAAGTAATCAATTCTCGAATAGCTGCCATGCGGGTTTGAATAGAAAGTATAGTCTTTAGTTTGGGGATTCTTCTCTCTCCATGGATCTATCAATCCCAATTCTTTAGTTATGTTATTCAACATCCTCGACCTCTTTGTGTTTGTTCCATGTACTGAAGAATACTTGTCCACTTTGCAATTCTGTACAGTGTTAAAGTCACCTCCTATAAGTAACATTCCCTTCGCACAGTTGGTTATTACTTTAGCTAATACTTGAAAAAATGTCCCCTTTTCCTCAACTGGTGCATAAACATTCATTATTGATATTTCCCAACCGGCCATTGACCCTATAATCATTATATATCGCCCCAGATTGTCCTTCACTTCTTTTTCGACTTTAAACGCCACCCCTTTTCCAAGTAAAATTGCTACTCCCCTCCTTTTACCATAGGATGCGTAGAACACCTGGTTCACCCCTTCTCTTTTTAGCTTCTTATGTTCAATCTCGGTCAAATGTGTCTCTTGTAATAAGGCTATTGAGCTCTGCAATGTCTTGAGTTGATTCAATATCTTCTTTCTCTTGATGGGGTGGTTTAGCCCATGTACATTATATGAAACAATATTTAGATTGCTCATGCTTTGTATTGAGTCTCACTGATTTTTGAAGCATACAGAAACACTACATTAATTACTAACACCTCCATTGACAAAACAAACCAAATTACTAACAAACATATTGACAAGCACACATAATTTCTCACCAAAAAGAAAAAAAACACACCCAAAAAACAAAAACCCATGTCTTCCAAGAGTCCAATTGGAGAGTTGTGGCTACCCTCCTGGAAATATGCACTCAGTGCGTGAACAACTTTTGTACCGTCGTCCATAGTTATAACTAACTAAATATTTTAAAGTAGCTCTATGCCAATATAAATACATACATTGTTTTGATTTAAAGATAATAATTTTACTTGGTATTATGAATTGGGTAAGGAGAATTTTTCAATGTTTTTTTTTAACTTTTTTTCTCTTTTTATTTCTTATTTATCTTCTTTTTAAAAGTAATAAGGTTTGTTTTGGTCACTAAAAGTCTCCATATACTTTTAGCACTCATTATCAGTAGCAGAACAGCATACAGCGACAAATAGTGGTAAAAAATACACACTGTCCCTTTAACTTTTATATGAGGGCAGGGGGCCTCAAACAATCATCCTAGGGCCGCACTTGGCCTCGGGGTCGCAGGTTTAAAACCCCTGCTCTAAAGCAAGGGAATGAAATTTGCAGACCTCAGGAGGATAGTTTGAGGCCCCCGCTGCTGCTAAATGCTGGTATGTACTGCACGAATAAATGTAATATTACCCAAAGGGACTCTTTTTTCCATTTTGGCAACATTGCTAAAATTCGCCCCATGCTGTCTCAGTCGGATGCGGAGATTATAATTCATGCGTTTGTTACCTCCCGTCTCGATTACTGTAATGCACTACTCTCCAGTCTCCCGAAGTAACTATAAAAGGTTGAAAGAGAAATGACAGTGAGTATGAGTATTATAATGAGTATTATCGCACAGTTAAAATACTAAAAACTTGTGGAGAAGCCAAGTGATGACATGCTAGTAACAGCTCGTCATGACGAAGCCTTAGCTGGATGCCATGTTTCTTTCTGACCTTTAAGGACTAGATGTTCCTTTATTGCAGGGGTGTCCAAACTTTTTGCAAAGGGGGCCAGATTTGGTGTGTTAAAAATGTAGGGGGGGCAACCTTGGCGGACGTTCTTAACATATAACAGCAATTAATTTAAATACATTTCAGCGAGCCGTTCTGTGTTCTCACATTTGCTTTTTTATGTTAATTTCGGCTATCTTAAGCATATCTTTTGGTTCATTTGAAACATGCATATAAAAATTAAATTGACATTGAAAATTGAAATTAAATATTCACTTAATTTCACTTTTTTAACACTTTAATTAACTTTTTTTGTAACAGTTGAAGAGAAGTAATTGTACTCTTGGGTGCAAATTACATTTGAAACATAAAAAAAAAATATCTCACCATGGCAGTTTAATATTTACAGAATTTTTAAACACAATAACAGAGAAATTGTCATATCAACAAGTGCAGGGCTGATTTAAAATATAACAGTAACTATAAATGTTGATTGGCACACCTCTCTCTCCCTCTCGCTTGGTGATCCAGGGACAGGGCGTGCGATGGTGATGTGCGCACTAGCGGTGTAGCGCGCTTTGTGCGTACCTTACAGTCCAACCATGCAGGCTTTCACTCCAAAATAATAAACAAACATAACCCCCCTCAATGAAAAATGATGACTTGTCCTCATTAGTGTGATGGGTGAAACTGAGATCTGGAGTGCAGGACAAAGGCCAAGTCTGGCTCAATGGCAGTAGTATTGATGCGCAAGATGTCTTGTAAGTGAGAGTCCGATAGCCGTGTCCGCACATGGCTCTTATTTAAGTTCATAACCGAGAATGTCTTCTCACACAAATACGTCGACCCAAACAAGCTTAGCATTTTCTTACCAAACGTCAGCTGTCGGTAAAAGTTGGCAAGAGTAAGCTGCTGGTGCTGACCGCGGATCTCTGCGTCACAGTGCAGCTCAATGACCTCCAGCTGCAAATGGTCTGGAACATCATGTGTGTCCACGGAGAAAGGTGAGGAGAAAAGAGTGATCTCCTTCTCGATTGCCGCCAAGTCCTGAAAGCCTTGTTTAAACTCTTCAGCCAGAGATGAAATATCTGACGCGTACCTCCTTGTTTGCACACTGACATCGCTCTGTGGGAATCTGGCCATGATTTCTTGCAGCGCTGGAAAGTGTGCAGTGCTGGGCTGGGTCTACGACAGGTGTCTTTCAAACAGTTGCAGCTTGATTCCAAAGGCCTTGACATGTGAATATAGTTGGCTTATGACTGGACTGCATTTGGTCCTTGGAGACTCGTGTTGAGGACATTAAGATGCTTTGTAATGTCAACTAGAAACCCCAAATGAGCCAGCCAAATAGGGTCACTTAGTCCTTTGTCAGCCAAAAACTCACCGATTTCTTGCCTGAGTGAGTCGTAGAAGCGTGACAGTGCAGAACCCCAACAGAGCCATCTCACGTCATAGTGATGGACAACATCTCCATATTCCGCATGAATCTCGCTGAAAAACTGTGGGAACTGACGGTGGCATAGCGCTCTGGAGCGGATATAGTTAATTGATTTTATCACCGGTCCCATAACTTGTTCGTATCGGAGATGTTTAGCACACAGAACTTGCTGATGAATGATGCTTTCCCTCCTTCTTCACTTTGTTACTTGTGTTGCTAATCCGCTTTGTTTGCCAGTCATCGATGGTGCGCCATCTGTAATTGTCCCAGAAATTTTATTCCACGGGAGTTTCATGTTATCCACGGCAGCGCAAACAGAAGAGAATAAATCTGTTCCTCTTGTTTGTTTTTTCAGGCACTGTAGGTCAAGTAGTTCTTCAATAATATTCATTTCGTTGTCCACTCCTCTCAAAAAAAAAAGTATAACTGAGCAGTGTCAGAGGCGTCTGTGCTTTCGTCGCAAGCTTGTGAAAAAAAGTCAAACTCCTTTCCTCTGACTCCCAATTGTCTTTTGATGTCCGATGACACCTCCTCAATCCTGCGCGCCACAGTGTTACGTGCCAGGCAGACTTTGGCAAACTCTTGCTGGTTTCCAGGACAGATATTTTTACCATTGTCATCACACAGTCTTTGATAAATTCACCCTTGGTGAAACGGTTGGCAATGCTTTGTGATCAGCGCTGCTATCTCGTAACTAGCCTTTGTAGCATTCTCGTTTGACTCTCGAGGTTTTGTAAAATATTGCTGCTGTGAGATTAAGCTAGCTTCAAGATGTTTCATTTTCTCGCTGCGTTCATTACCTGTGATCTTGTCATGTTGTCAGAGATGGACATTATTAAGACTATTTGGTAGCTGTATTTACACAGATAAAATACATATATTGTTAAAAACTAATCTTGATACCAGGAGCAAAAGTACTTACAGCCTCCATGTTCGTTTCCAAGAGAAAAAGAGACCGCCCCCAGAGAGGGCGTGGTTTATTATTCGTCAGTGTAAACAGCCCAACATGAGCACGACTTCAAAATAAAAGAATATAAGATTGATAAACGTACAAGAGATATAATTAGACTGAGTATTGAAACGTTGTTTTATGTGTGTGTGTGTGTGTGTGTGTGTGTGTGAGAAAGATTGTTTTTGTATTTAGGAATATAAAAACAAGTTATTTACATAATAGAAAATTCTGAGAGATTTAACATCCAAAACGGCCACCTTGACACATGTGTGTCAGCATGTTTTGTTTGGTAATGTCGCTTCATATTGAACTCTTTAAAAACAGCCACTGTCTCCTTACAAATGAGGCAGACACAGTTGTTATGTATTTCAGTGAAGAAATAGTCCAATTTCCACCCATCCTGAATTTTTAAATAAAATGAATAAAATTACTAAATTTTGTGCAGGCTTGGGGAGTAACGGAATACATGGAACGGCAAAAATTATGTTGGCAAGCTGTTTGGATTTATTTTCATTTTGTTTCTGTCGCATTTTGTGTTAGTTTTACCGGAAATCAAAGAGATCAAAGCCAGGAGAGAAAGCTTACCACGTGTTCTGAGTCATAATTGTATTCATATTTAGTTTCTTTTGAATTTTATTAGCATATTTGGTATTGGAGTAATCCAAAAGTAATTAAAAGTAATCCAGTTTAAGTAACCCTACCAAACCCTGTTTATGGCTCTTGTAAGTAAATTGAATAATCTTTAATCCATCTTGTGATTGATAACAAAGTAGAGCACTTTGCTTGCAACACGATTAGACATAGCGCTTCAGCGTAAACACGTTATAAGGACTTAAAAGAGAGAAACAAGGTAAGATAAGACTATCAGGATAAATAGGCAAACATATGTCCGAGGTAGCGCCGATTATCTGCACCATTATTTGGGAATTTGACGGATATCGGTATCATAATTTCAATTATTCAACAGGCCCAAGATTTAGGCTCGGATGCAGTCTAGCCTCTTTCCTTCTCTCCCCACCCTCCACCCACCACGCACCTTCTGATTCGACAATTAAACGGGGGCGGGGACACTGAAGCAGAAAAAAGGACATTAGAGCCAATATAATGGCATTTAAAAAAAAAATCTGTGGTAGAAAAGCTAATATTTGTTCATGAAAAGAGCCATACTTGGCCATAGGCTCCAAACCCTGCTCTAACTGAATACAGTTATCTTTTTTTTGTATCCACACTACTTAACACCATTTTATGTATTTTTTTTACTCCCCAAGCGTGCTCTTACGTAAACAATTCAGTAAAAGTGTATGCAAAGTTATGCTACAGGCTCACAATTGACTGATTGTAATCACTAGCCAAAAATCGTCTGAACCCGATTATCGGCATCTGAAAGCAATTATTCGTGTTTTGTGCAAGGATGTAATAGCCTACTGTTAATGATATTTGAAGAGGCACAGAGAAAAGTGCAAAGTGCCAGATAACCCAAAAGGTCTCCGAATTGTTCAAAGCCAAGAGGAAAAACATCCAGCTTCAAGCGGTAGGACAGATTAGTCACACAGTGTAAATCCGCCCCGCGAAACATGGCTTAGTGTCAGGAAACGGACTGGGAAGCAGGAAGTCGGAACTCATATGCGTAGACGATCTGTCAATTAGGAAAGAAAAGTTGTCCAACACAAAAACGGACCAAAAACTAAACAGGTTCAAAAGCAATCAAAATTACAAACTAGGCATTCCTCAGATCAAACAAGCATGAACTGGTCTTCAACAAGGTAAAGCAATAGTCTGGCAACGGGCAGTCCCAAAAGGAGTGTTTAAGTACTCCAAAAGCAATCAGTCCAATGCATCTTAGCCAGTGTCAAGGGGCGGGGACAGCTGGGCGCCATGACAACAGTGCAGGACATGACATTTAGAGAAGCTCAAAAGAAAAAAGACCAAATTTGAACTGCAGTTTTTAAAAAAAGCCAGGCCCCACCCACAAAAAAACTAGAGCTGTATTTTTTTCTCTATTTCTTTTTGTCTTCTCATTCTTTCACTTATTCTCTGTCCCTCTCTCGCTTTGTCACTTTTTTACTCGTTTCCTGTTTGTCTCTATTTCCCTCCCTCTCTGTCTTTATCTTTCTCTCTCACTCTCTCTCTTTCTCTTTCTCTTTCTCTTTTTCTCCTTTTCTATCTCTTTCTTTCTCTGCTTTTCTCTCTCTCCCTTTCTCTGTTTTTTCTCTCTCCATTTCTCTTTCTCTATTCCTAAAACAACATGAGGGCAAATAATACACAGATACACAGATATTGTCAACATAAAATATAGGTTATTCATATGCTATAGGATAGAAGTGTGTTTTAAGCTTAGATTTAAACATTTCCACTGAGGTTGCAGATCGAATCTCAGGGGGAAGAGCATTCCACAGTATCGGGGCCCGAATGGAGAACGCTCTCAAACCTGTGGATCTCTTCTTGGCTCTTGGGATTACGAGTAGACCAGCATTTTTAGAGCGAAGGCTCCGGACCGGAAGAGAGGGGGAAGTTAAATCTGAAAGATATGAGGGAGCAAGTCCTTGCATAATTTTGTATACTACCAACAGACCCTTAAAATCACATCTTAAGCTTACAGGACGCCAATGCAGGTTAGCTAAAATCGGGGTAATGTGATCAAACTTTCTTGTCTTAGTTAAAAGCATCGCTGCAGCACTTTGTACCAGCTTAAGGGTCTTGATTTTGGACTTCGGGAGACCGGAGAATAGTGCAATACAGTAATCGAGACGGGAGATCCCAGACGCATGAATCATATTCTCCGCATCCGACAGAGACATAGGGCGAATTTTAGCAATGTTGTGAAGATGGAAAAAAAAGATGTTCTAGTAATGTTCTTAACATGTGTTTGAAAGGACACATCGGGGTCATATATGACACCTACATTTTTGACTGAGTCACTCTGAGTGATATTACATTTGTCAATGTTCTGAGCTGTTTTTGAGAACAAGTCACAGCATTTAGATGGACCAGTAACTAGCATTTCAGTCTTTTCAGAGTTAAGGCGCAAAAAGTTGAGTGACATCCATTCTTCTATTTCAGTGAGGCAGGCCTCAGAATTTCCACAGTTTAGTTTTCATTCTTTTTTCTCACTCGTCTTTCTCTTCAATATACTCGCCCGCTCCTCTCTTAGATCTACTCGTCCATCTTTCTCTTATTTCTTCTTGTCCATCCTTCTCTTGATTCTACTATTGGGGCCTGACCCAAAATGAGTTTGACACCTCTGCAGTAGGAGCTCAAGACTGATTGTTCCCAAATTAAAAATGAAGCAGCCTTGACAGTGTGAATGAAATGTATGCATCACAAAAGTAGTGGAGTAAGATGTGTCCAGTCATGCATTATACAGGCAAGCGCAGGGTGCAAATAGTGTGATAGAATGATTCGCTTATGAGAGAGAGACTAAAGGACTGAGAGAGAATGCAATGACTAAAAAAAGAAGAGCATTGAACTGGCATGGACAAAAAAGACATGCTTGGAAAAGCCACAGGAGGGCAGTGTTGTGTCTAGTAAGATAAGAGTGGTTCAGTTGGCGTGAAGGATTGTTAACTTTCTTTTTCATGCAGTAAAAAATATTGGTATACTGATAGTTGAAATCATCATTTTAAAAGTCGCCCTAAAACAAAAAATGAATATAACGTGTAATCATGGTTAAAAACAAAACAAAAAACACTGGGTCTAGAGGGAATAGATCCACCCTTTGGTTCAATTTGACCGAGGTGTCAGCTGTCACAAGTCCTTTTCTTGAAAGACACGAGTAAATAAAATCAGAGTTGGCAATTTTTGGGCAAATACTGTAATCTATCAAAGACTTTAACAAATTAGTGATCTATAAAAAAGAACAGAAGGTACGTTAGTCTATTATATTTTTTTATAAGTCACATTCTTCTTAGCAATCAGTATTTTCTTCATTCTTTTAATTGCTTTACAGTGATTCAATATGCTTTTCGTTGTATGTATCTAAAATTAAATATGTTTTAATACATAACACATATATATATAATGTATATGTGACTGATCAACTCTGTATGAAGCACATGAACACACACTACCAAAAACCCGCTCGGTGTGGTGTGGAAGCACAATACAGAAGCACTGATCGTAAAGTGTTTTTAATTTCAAGTAGGGTTTTGCTCACGGGGAATCAGGCATCGGGGGAGCAGAATCATTTTCACCAGAAGCAGCAGTCGTGGTCAAGAAAGGAGGCAAGTGTTTGATACACTGGAAAGGAATAAAGCTATGACAAGAAGGCTTGGAACATGGCAGCGAACAAGCCTAGAGCTGAGGAAACACGTGGATGAAATAGTGAAGATAGAGAGGTGAGATTAAAGAGTAACCAGGACGAATGACACCAGGTATGGGTTGGAAATTAGAGCCTTGGAGGAAGTCACCAAAAAAGGCAAGGTAAAGCGGAAAGAGGAGAAAGAAAATGAAACCTGACGTACACAACCAGCTAAAATAGGAAAAAAAAGAAAAGAAAAAAAAGATCAATCCAAAAAGGTTTAATGTGAAAGTCCATCTATCACAAGCATGGAGGAAGATAGTAAGATAGTAACCAGAGCTTGCATGGGTCTGATCATTGATTTCACTGCCATATTCTTGTCCCTCCCAATGGGTTTAAGTCTGGTAATTTCTGGTTCTGACCCCTGTTCAGGCGATTGACAAGACATTTGAGTTCTTGTTCCACTCCAGCCAGTCTGGCAATATCTTCAGCTAAACTGAGGTTAGTGACGTTGTGTCCCCAAGTGCTGACTGTACTTACTTGTTGGTCCAGGACTTCAGTCCAGGATGATGTTAGAAAAGGAGAGAAAACGCAGCCTTGTCTCACACTGACTGTGGTTTGAAACCACACTCCACTGCCACTGCTTGTGTTAACATAATGCTGTTCAATGGTCCAAACTATTTTCTGGCCCATTTTGTACTTCCGCATGCTTTGAAAGCCACAACGACGTGATCAAGGTTTCTCTGGTGTTTTTGAAAATGTCCGCAGAGTAAATGCAGATTAAAAATCTGTTCTGTGGGGCTCTTTCCCTTCCTGAAACCTGCCTTTTCCTCAGCTATTATGTTTTCAGCCTTAGGTTTTAGTCTTGTCAGCAAGGCCTTTAGCATAATTTTACCTGCATGGCTGATGATACCGGTGGTTCTGTAGTTTGAGCCGAGTTGGATGTTTCCTTTCTCTGGTAGCATAATTACTAGAATTTGTATCCAAGCTGATGGCCACTGTCGTGTTTGCCAGATCTGTCAAGATGATTGAGTTCTAACAGGATGCCACCTATTCCCTGAGATTTTGTTTTTCAGCGACTTAATAGCTGTCTCTCTATGTTCCCAGAGGATAGGGAAGTCGTGCTTTTCCCCTGGGTTGACTTAGTTGGAGAGTTTGGAGCAATATTCTGTCAATCTATTTGTAATCTCTTCTTTAGTTAGGTTATTCCCTGTTTATCCTAAATGCTGCTGACTTTTGCCGGTGTTGTTTTTGTGAGTCAGTTTACAATCTGGAAGGCATCCTACGAAGTATTCTTGTTGAGGCACTTTTCTAACTCCGAACATTGATCTACTCTTCATTTCTCCTTTGCTTCTCTCAAGCTTTTTCAATTTTTCTCGTAGGCTGCTCTATACTTGGCTGTTCCTTCACTATGAGTAGGAATACTAAAAAGTGTTTTGTTATTTTTTCAGAATGAAGCGAACTCTTTACTTATACCACACACCAACAGTATTATCCATCCATTAACTGCACCCACACACCAACAGTATTATCCATCCATTAACTGCACCGCTTATCCTCAGTTGGGTCGCAGTGGTGCAGCTATCTTTGGGCAGTGGGTTGGGGAGAACCTGAACTACCGTAAATTCCGGACTATAGAGCCCACCCGATAATAAGCCGCACCCACCACACTTTGAGTGATTTGGAACTTTTGTACTTATGCAATTAACACCCATATACTAGCCGTGGGCGTTTGCAGTGAAACTTGCGACACAGACATAAGTTTAAACCGGACTACACTTAGTTCTGCAATTGTAACCTCAAAGATAGAATATAAATTCAGAACCATAGTTGACATCACAAATTCCAAATGATACCCGTAATAAAGGTATGATGCAGACTTCTAAAGTCGGGGTCCCGTTGAAAGTATATATATATATATATATATATATATATATATATATATATATATATATACCGTATTTTTCGCACTATAAGGCGCACCGGGTTTATAGGGCGCACCCCGAAAAAATAGTTTTTGGTCCTATTTTTGACATATATAAGACGCACCGGATTATAAGGCGCTACAATGGGAACGTGGACAAAACAGTCAGATAGTTCAGTCCAACTTATTACCCCCTTAACATTCCGAAAGCTTGCAAAGACGCAAATACGTGTCAAGAACACGTGCGAATGCGGTGTCCGTAAGATGTCACTCAAATGCATCGTTCCATCATTCAGAAGGTTAAAGTCTTGGGATTCAAGAAATGATAACCATTCCTTCGTATCTATTTTCTTTTTCGCTCGCAACTTTACTGTGCATATGACAATAAACACTTGGAATTGAGTTTAATTTAAAAATAGACACTCCATTCCATCCATTATCTGCACCGCTTATCACAGAAACATCGAGTTCAGTCTGAAACAAGACAATATAAAACCGGGAATAGCTCACCGAAGTCATTGTGTTCATAATAATGTGCAGGCAATGTCCTCTTATATCCGTGAGGGTAGTAAATCCAGGAGAATACAATATTTACAAATACAGAATAGAAAAAAATGCTTTCTCTATGCCATCGGCCACATGCTATACGCATTCATCTTTTTCGGCCTATTGCAGGCTTTGTTTCGCTGTTTAAGCCAATGGCAGCCTGTACATTATAAAAAGGATCCGCCTCTTGACCTCCGAATAACTTTAGCCAATAGTGATCGATTCAACTGATGATTGACACATCTTTTTCTGCCAATTGCAGGCTTTGTTTGCCGTTTGAGCCAATGGCAGTCTGTAAATGATAAGAAGGATCCGCCTCTTGACCTCCGAATAACTTTAGCCAATAGTGATCGATTCAACTGATGATTGACACATTGGTTAGCCAATGAAACGCCGGTAAATAAATCCCACCATCCACCGCGTACTACTTGGCGTTCGGGGGAAAATCGAGTCGGCGGCTGCAAGTTAGTTGGAAAACTTAATGTTGATCCATAAATAAGGCGCATTGTATTATAAGGCGCATGGTCAGCTTTTGAAAAAAATAAAGGCTTTTAGGTGCGCCTTATAGTGCGGAAAATACGGTATATATATATATATATATATCATCTCATCTGCTGCACCGCTTATCCTCAGTAGGGTCGCGGGGGTGCTGGAGCCCATCCCAGCAGTCATCAGGCAGTGGGCAGGGGATACCCTGAACTGGTTGCCAGTCAATCGCAGGGGACACGGGGACAGACAACTCACTCGCTCAGTCACACCTAGGGACAATTTGGACCGGCCAATTCACCTGAAATGCATGTCTTTGGAATGTGGGAGAAAACCGTAGTGCCCGGAGGAAACCCACGCAAGCACGGGGAGAACATACAAACTCCACACAGTAAAGCCGGGAGCTGGATTTGAACCCACGCAGGAGTTTTCCCACGACCTCTCTCTCTCTCTCTCTCTCTCTCTCTCTCTCTCTCTCTCTCTCTCTCTCTCTCTCTCTCTCTCTCTCTCTCTCTCTCTCTCTCTCTCTCTCTCTATATATATATATATATATATATATATATATATATATATATATATATATATATATATATATATATATATAAAAGGTTGAAAATGTCCGGACAGTGCATGACAGCAACGACGCCCCCAGCCTGTAATATAGTCCAGAAAGTCTATGACGGCCACGACACTGCTTCCCATCTCTGCCAGATGGTAAATGCAGGGGTTGACATGCTTCAGGTCAGACGCTTGTCCGCTGACTCATCTCAAATCGTTCTTCTCCTTTGTATAACCACTAGGCAGGCAGTCGAAAAAAGACAGGACGACACAGAATATGAGGTGGGCATCAATCATAAGCTTTGGAATAGAAGTGTGTCTTAAGCCTCGATTTAAAAACTTCCGTTGAGGTTGCAGATCTTATCCCCGGAGGCAGGGCATTCCATAACACCGGGGCCCGGATGGAGAATGCTCTCGAGCCTGAAGACTTTTTGGCTCTCGGAGTCACAAGCAGACCGGCATTTTCCGAGCGCAGACTCCGTGCAGGAACTTAGGGGGAAATCAAATCAGAGAGATAAGAGGGTGCAACCCCATGCAAACATTTATATATTAATAAGAGAACCTTATAGTCACATCTTAAGTGAACTGGGAGCCAGTGCAAGTTGGCCAATACAGGAGTAATATGCTCAAACTTTTTGGTCTTAGTCAAAAGTCTAGCTGCAGCATTCTGAACCAGCTGCAAACTTTTAATGCTGGACATCGGGAGACTAGAAAGCAATACATTACAGTAATCAAGCCGGGAAGTAATAAAAGCATGAATTAAAACCTCTGCATCTGATTGGGACAGCATCGAACGAATCTTCGCAATATTACGGAGGTGGTAAAAAGCTATTCTAGTAATATTTTTCATGTGTTACTGAAATAACAGATTAGGATCAAATATAACGCCTAAATTTTTGACCGAGTCACTATGGGTGATATTACATTTGTCTAGGTTCAGGGTAGTGTTTGAAAACAACTGACGACAGTGAGCTGGACCAATAATCAACATTTCAGTTTTTTTCTGGGTTGGGGCGTAAAAAATTAAGTGACATCCATCTTTGAATCTCAGTAAGACAAGCCTCCAGATTTCTACAACTTAAATGTCCAGTTGTTTCCAGTGGCACATACAGTTGAGTGTCATCTGTATAGCGATGGAAACTAATATTATACTTGCGGATAATGTCACCAAGCGGCATCATACAAATACTAAAAAGAAGGGGGCCAAGTACAGAGCCTTTAGGAACACCACAGGGGAAATTAGATTGTTTAGAGGTCAGATTGCCATAGTTAACACATGGCATCCTGTCTGACAGGTAGGACCTAAACCATGAGAGTACAGTTCCTGAGATACCAATGCATTCTAGACGAACTAGTAATATGTTGTGGTCGACAGTATCAAGAGCAGCGCTGTGATCCAGCAGCAGTAACAATGATGGGGCATCGGAATCTATTGCTAAAAGGAGATCATTGGTTACTTTAGCCAGGGCTGTCTCAGTAGAGTGATTTGCCCTAAATGCTGACTGGACAGTTTCAAAGAGGTTATTTTCTGACATGAAGTCATTTAGCTGCTGTGCAACGACCTTTTCAAGTAATTTTGCAAAAAATGGCAGATTTGACACTGGCCTGTAATTACCTAGGCTTTCTGGGTCAAGGTTAGGTCGCTTAAGCGTGGGTTTAATGACGGCTGACTTGAAGGCTACAGGAACAATACCCAAGGATAGCTATATATTAATAATAATTAAAACTGATGGTCATAAGATCAAGTCAAGTCAAGTCAAATTTATTTATATAGCCCTTAATCACAAAAATGTCTCAAAGGACTGCACAGGATTACAGTTACAAAATTACACAATTACCTGATCTTAAACCAGCATGCTGTGCAACGACCTTTTCAAGTAATTTTGCAAAAAATGGCAGATTTGACACTGGCCTTGATTTACCAAGGCTTTCTGGGTCAAGGTTAGGTCGCTTAAGCGTGGGTTTAATGACGGCAGACTTGAAGGCTACAGGAACAATACCCGAGGATAGCGATATATTAATAATATTTAAAACTGATGGTCCTAAGATCCCAAACAGATCCTTCACCAGTGAAGCTGGAAACGGATGGAGCAGGCATGTAGTTTGTTTGGCCCTACTGACCATCTGTGTTGGATTATCAAGGGACAAATCATTGAAACTGGAGAATGTTTCTGAACCACCTCCGACACGGTCCTTACCTAACACATAAGACATCTTTGAGATAGGAGGAGGATCCAGAGCGTTCTTTTAAAATTTCATTCCTGATTGGTTGAATCTTTTTATTAAAAAATTCCATAATGTCGTCAGCAGAATAAGTACAACTATTTTGGTTAAGTTGTCTCATAAGTTTCGCCACTGTGTCAAACAAAAATTTTGGATTATTCTTATGTTTAACATAACATTGGGACAGCATCGAAAAAAAAAAAAAAAAAAAAAAAAAAAATATATATATATATATATATATATATATATATATATATATATATATATATATATATATATATATATATATATATATATATATATATATATATATATATATATATATATTTGTCTTTGTTTTGGTAATATACCGATCAAAGAGACGTCCCAAAACAGAGCCATATCCCTAGTGAGAGGTGGATAGAGTCAAGAACACATTCCCGACTCTTCCTGGGAGATTAATACAGAGGAGGGGATTCCCAGCCCCCTAGTATCACACACTGCACGTTATTGCAGTTTTTGCCGTTCAGATGTTGTATGAAGGCAATATTATATTTTATAGGCAAGAGAGACCATTTGTACAATGTGACCATTGTATGGGGCATTACTGGGGTAGGGCGGCATTAGCTCAGGAGGTAGAGCGCAGGTTCGATTCCCGGCTTGTATGTCGAAGTCTCCTTGGGCAAGACACTGAATCCCTAATGCCCCCAATAAGCAGGTTGGCGCCTTGCACGGCTGCATGGCCGCTATTGGTGTGTGATTTTGTGTGTGAATGGGTATGTGTAAAGCACATTGTAAAGTGCTTTGGAAGGTCTTTATTGACTTGAAAAGCGCTGTATAAATGCAGACCATAGGCAGGAGGAGGCAGTGCGCACCCACGAAAAGTGGATGTAGCACTGACATCACAAATGCTATCCCAATGGAATAATGCCATTTATACAATTTGTGTCAGTGGACATTAGCGTGGACTCTCCTGCCCCCTACAACAGACAATGTGTGCGTCCATACCTACAGAGCAGCTTCCCCTGCATATACCTTTGTCGTAGGAATGGGGCGGCTTTTTCGGCTCGGCTTACTAAATAGTTTTTCAGACTGTTTTGTTGCTTTAATCCATGTATTATGTTATTTTGTAACATTTTGCATTAAATGACTTGAAGAGGAGGAAAATAATGCATAAGAAAAGAAGGACAACAATAAAAGAAAAACAAAAGACAAATCAGTTAAAAAGGTAAAAGAGGGAAAAAAAAGGAAAAAAGCAAGAAGAAGAAAAGCTTTACAAATGAAACAAGAAAGGAAAAATAAATTAATAAAAGACAAAAAAGAAAAAATGTTGAAGAAAAAAAGAAACAATAAAGAGGTAGAAAAACTAGGAGAAAATAACCCCCCCCAAAAAATAATTAACAAAAAAGCATGGGGGGGAAAAAAGAAAACATCACGAAAAAAAGGGATAAAAAGACTAGTTTCTCTTTGATCGGTATATTACCAAAATTAAAAAAAAACAATTGATATTTAAAAATAAATATTCTTATTCTTATTATTCTTCTAAATGATAATATAATTTATTTTGTTCATCCTATACTTTTAACTCATTTAAACCTTGATCTTGTTTATATTAAGCAACTCTTTAGTCAAGAAACTGTAATTCCTGTGTGACACAAAAACTTTTCAGTGTAACAAATGAACTCCTAAATACAAAATTAAACTATACAGTTATTTAAAAAAAAAAACTCATCGTGGAACACACTATCACCGAAAAATACTGGAAACGTGAATTAAAATTTTTACATATCTAAAGAATAAAATGCATACCGTGCAAAACTTTTTAAAGTAAAAAAACTTTTTATACATTTGATTAACCAACCCCTGAGGCTCATATCTAGTGACGTCATTGTTGCCATGAACATCCTTCGCATTAGTTAAGCCCGGCGCACATTTGGCACCAACCCCGCTGGCGGTTTGGCTTCAACGCCTTTGGCTGCAGAATGCAAACTGTGTTTTGCCCCCACACACCAGAAGTGTTGTTTAGATGCACTGTTTTCACCTCTACACCAAGTTGTTAATGTCATACAAAATCGGATCATCTTGCCATTCAAGGTGCTGACTACCAGAGAGTCAGAGATTAGGAAGACAAGCACTTACTTCAGGACTATAGAGCGCACCTGATTATAAGCCGCACCCATCTCATTTTAAGGGGAAAACCGATTTTGTCCATACTCAAGCTGCACCTGTATATAAGCCGCATGCACCACATCAAAAAACGTAACACAAACTTAATCCAAGCCAAACTTCAAGTCCTACGATTGAAACTATATGTCCTTCACTGAAGCACACAGTATAAAAATCACGGCCCCCAAAATTATATAGGTACTTAATGTTCGATGCAAACATGCAGATTCTAGGTGCCCGTTGATAGTAATCCAAGGAAAAAAGTGTATATTTCCAAAGGTAAGGGTGGGAAAAATATATATCCACTAGTGTCCGCCGTGTCCACAAAAACTCACCTTTACCGGTCCCGAATTCCCATCAGCCCACGTTTGCTCCGCCCCTCTTTTTTAATTGGCCCGCTCAGAATAAGTGTCTCAAATAAATACAAATAAATAAATTACAAAAATATACAGTTGCAACATATTACACATATTTACAAAGAAAGACGGTACACCGAGAGAGTTTTCAAAGCTTTAATAATAATAATATAACTTTCATCCCAAACCGTGCCTTTGGCAGGTAGCCTCACGCTACTAACAACACGCTCGCATACCAGCAAATGAGCCTGGTAAGAAAACACATACGGTATTTGTAAGATTGAACTGACCGATAACGGATAATGGATAATGAATAACGAAGATAGATCAATAACCCTTAAAAACCCCAAACCCCCTGACGGTATAACCATCCTCTTCTTCCTAATTAGAAATAACGCCAATTAAGTTGTCTTTCTCAGTTTTGGAATGAAACTTTGTTATGTTGATGACGCTCCATCCTCCCTCGTCCCATTTCACGCCAACATTACGCTCACATGGAACACTATGCGAATAGCAGCTCTGTTTCCATCTATATCGGACTGCTCGATGGCTATTAGCTTGAAAGCTTCGTCATGAGCCTTTCTCAATGCAATTTGTACGATGATGTTATGTTTACGCTCAGAAGTTGCAGTCTTCTCGGCGCATACGTTCCACCGGTCTAAATCTTACCTTTTATACTCGAGCGCCGCTGGCTGCCTTAAAAAAAATTACATCAATTGGCCGCATCCCTGAATAAGCCGCAGGGTTGAAAATTTGGGAAAAAAGTAGCGGCTTATAGTCCGGAATTTACGGTATTTGCTACTGCACCGAAAGAAAATGCATCTAAAGGTTGCGTTGCGAAAAATGTGAGTCCTATATTTATAGATGACAGCCGCAGGGCAACCATTATGTCGAGAATAGTGGTCTTTATGTGTTGTCGTTGGTGGTAACGGACAACATTGAGTTTTCTTGTCATTGTTTCCCTAGGAACAAGCTCCAACTACCTCACCATTGACTTTAATGATACTGAAAGATAACTTTATCATGTTTGAATGTTAACTTCCAGTGCTGTTCAATTTGAATGTATAATTGAGGACTTGATTTTTTGTTAAAATGGTTAACTGTTGTGAGTATGTAGTAAAAGTTTGAATTGAGTACTGTCAAACATTCTGGCCCTGTTATCTGAATCAGATTCATCTTTATTAACATTGTATTTCTACAACAATGGTATAGTTGCACTCCAGTTGACAAAACAATATAAAGACTGTTTAACAGAAAGGAAAAATATGTATATACATGTATATATGTGGGCAGCACGGCGGCGCAGTGGTTAGCGCTTGTGCGGCATAGTTCATGTCATGGGAACCTGTCGTGGGTTCAAATCCAGCTCCAGACTTCCTGTGCGGAGTTTGTATGTTCTCCCCGTGCTTGCGTGGGTTTCCTCCGGGCACTCCGGTTTCCTCCCACATTCCAAAAACATGCATTTCAGGTGGATTGGTCTGTCCAAATTGTCCTTGGGTGTGAATGAGTGAGTGAGTCTGTCTCTTTGTGCCCTGCGACTGGCTGGCAACCAGATCAGGTAGTCCCCTACACACTGCCGGAAGATAGCTGGGATGGGCTCCAGTACTGCCGCGACCCTACTGAGGATAAGCGGTACAGATAAATGGATGGATGGATAAATCAATAGAGTACAATGTAAAACCTTTAACAGTACAAAAATAGAGTAAAGAACCTTGCTGCAATAGAATACTTCTGCGGTTTAGTGCGTTGATTGACTTATTTCTTCCGAAAAAGGGCAAGTCAAATGTTTTCAGATGTCCCCACTGTACATTAGCGTTTTAGGTATCAAAATTATTTTAATTGACCTATTTTTATAGTCCACTTTAATGGCTGAAGGCCCAAGAGCCTGTAATCAACGGAAGGTTCATAAGATTATGTAGGTCTGCGATCCGAATGCAGGCCATGCCTTGAAAGTTTCTAAAACCCTTTCCCCAAATTAATGGCAGGTTGAAAAGACGGAAGCACCCCAAAGGTGAGGTGATTTAAATAACTCCTCTTAATAGGCAGTGGCTCTGAGGGCTTCGCTAGCAATAATTGCTTGTGACCCACAGCAATTATCACCTGTTCCCAGCAGACAAAATGCAATTTTAAACTAATTGAGAGCTAAGACACATGAATTGCAAAAGCTTGACCTTTCGGTAGTGGAATGGAAGGGGTAAGGGGGTTTTTTGTGAATCCAAACAGCCATTTAAAAACTCTGACAGCAATTTACATCGATGACCTTAACGATGTGCTTAAACGCCTGGATTTATTTAAGTGTTACTTTTTAAAATTCAGTCACATTTAATGGTGGCTCAAAAAACCATCAGTGGATACAAGTATATGCTGTAGGGATGTCTTTAAATGCAGTGAAAGTCGTTTTTGCGAAGTACCTGTGCAATATTTTCTTGTTTATGCCTTAATCCACATTCACTTTATGAACTGGAGGATCAAATAAGAGTAAACAGAAGTTACCAGAATATTTTATTCATTTTTCAATGTATGTACTTATTCAATGTAAAAGTAACAAACAGGTTCTTTGAATCGTAAGAAGCATATTTCGATGACAAAAATCTGCGTAATGGTGGCACGAAATATCTGTCATGTCAGAAGTGAAATATGAAGGAGGATAGCTTCATGGCTTTACCACATGCTCAAATCTACATCAGGGTTCCGTGAGTGAACCAGGCAAACAACAGCTGGAGCAGAGCAGTTCTGTTGAGAGTTTTATTACAAGGAAACAAGTAAAAAATAATTCAAAATTAATTCTGGGCTGGTGATTTGCCACGACCCAAGAACAGGACAGGAACTGTCAACAGTAGAGAAAGCTGTCCAGAGTTGCGTTGTCATTGGTCCCCTGACGACACACGCGGTTAAGATCCGTGAACCGTGATTACAGAACGAGCTGTTTTCTTGGCACACCCAATGGTTGACTGACTCTAAGGAGAATGAATTGTGAAAAAGGGGTGGGGCCCGACGAGTGGGGCCCAACGGTTGGGGCGCGGTGGGGCCTTGGTGCTCTTTGACAAGTTTCCAAGCATTATTGACAGCACACTAGATTACAATTAAAATACACCAAGAAGTAATACCTCTAATACATGTATAAGTTGTATTAAATCCCCTAAATGACTAATGTTATTAATAAAATAATTGGAATAAACGGAAGGCTGAAAAACTTCAATATCCAAACTGATACTAGTTGCTAAACAATTATATTACACTACTTTTTTTTTACATTTGTGTATGTTAATGGATGTAATATATATATATATATATATATATATATATATATATATATATATATATATATATATATATATATATATATATATATATATATATATATATATATATATATATATATATATATATATATATATATATATATATATATATATATATATATATGTCGAAGGACACCAGAAGCAACATTGTAGACATGCACCAGGATGGGAAGCCGGAATCTGCAATAATTAAAACGTTTGGTGTACAGAAATCAACTGTGGGAGCCATTATTAGAAAACGGAAGACATACAAGAAAACTAGGGCTCCATGCAGGATCTTATCCCGGGGAGTCAAAGTGATCACATGAACGGTGAGCAAAAATCCCCAAACCACACGGGGGAACCTAGTGAATGGCATACAGAGAGCTGGGACCACAGTAACAAAGGCAACTATCGGTAACAAAATCCGCTGGTAGGGGCGCAAATCCTGCCTTGCAAGACGTGTCCCCATGCTAAAGCCAACACATCTGCGGTTTGCTAGAGATTATTTAGATGAACCAGAAGAGGAAAGGGGGAATGTGTTATGGTTAGATGAAACCAATTTGAACCTTTTTGGTTGAAACACAGGTTCTTGTGTTTGGGGGAGGAATAATTCTGAATTGCATCCAAAGAACACCATAGCCACTGTGAAGCATGAATATTTCACTTTGGGGCTGTCTTTTTACAAAGGGACAAGGATGAATGGTACAATGTATCGAGATATTCTGAGTCAAGATATCTTTCCATCAGCAAGGGCATTGAAAATGAGACGTGGCTGGATCTTTCAGCATGACAAGGATCCCGAACACACAGCAAGGGCAACAAAAGAGTGGAGGGAGTGTAAATTCCATGTTGCCCAATGACAGCCCCAAAACATCACCGCTCAGAGGAGATTTGCATGGGGCAATGGGCCAAAATCTAGCAACAGTCCGTGAAAAGCTTGGGTAGAGTAACAGACAATGTTTGCCTCCGTTATTACCAACAATGGGTGCATAACATTTATTTGCAAATAAATTCTTTCACAATCAAACAATGTGACATTTCATTAACCCCCCCGGGTTTCTTACATTTTATCAAGAACAGATGACAAGGCTTTGACAATGTCAAAAGAGTTGTGTATCCACAATCTAAAATGAGTCATAGCATGTTTTATAGAAACATGCAAAGTCTTTCAAATCACCCCTACTAAAGTCGAATAAATGTGCTTTTTTTGCCTACTCAGAGTGGTGAAGGTCAGGAGAGACCATGTGCTTTGATCCTGCGGTAAGATAGAGTGTCCATTCTTATAGATGAGCTTGTTTTCGTAGTGCAGTTGTTAGCACACTCGCCTGAAACGTGAAAGGTCCCCAGTTTGAGACAGGGTAGAAACATATGTTGGCCTAGAGATGGAAGAGCGCCACTATGCTGTACTCGCCCAAGACACACCACAGGAATTGGTGCTCCTACAACCTTAGTGGTTAAAAGATCCAACCAACCATATCATCAAGGCCTAAGAAGGATATGAATTCAAGGTAAATTTTTCAAGGCTCCCAGCTCTTGTTAGTGTTTTGAGTTCTCCCAAATCCAGATATACTCAAATGGATCGGTGCTGGATTTTTTCCTTTAAAGCTACTGGAAATGGCCTTGATTTCAGTGACTGGTGACATTGTGCAAACAGTTATTAGCTTACCAACAGTGCACCAACCCGCCTTAACATGACCGGGCAGGCATATTTGGGAGGATTTTAGCGATTAAAGCAATACAAATTACAGTAAATCAGGACTATAAAACCCCAAATTGGCCACAAATTTGAAAGTACACCTTAAAATCCAGTGTGCCTTATATACTGGAAAATACGGTGGATAAAACGGAATATACATAGTTACAATTAAATAACACTGCATACAGTAACAGTTCTACCTTTGAGACAAAATATAGAGTTGTCCTTGAGTCAATTCTTGTGCTTAACATGTTAATTGTTTGTTGCTAAAAGTTAAAAAAAAAAGCGCAAAACTTCGACGGCAGCACAGACACCAACTTTCAAACGCTCATTGCAGATCCTATTTTGTTGTGGCTTTGTACAGTAATTGAAACCTATTGTAATCCCTTCAACGGAGATTTTTGTTTATGGTCACGTTTTGCACAAAACTACGTACTGTTGTTTACGAAAACAAATTTCAGGATATCGAAAAATATCCGTACATTACCGTAAGTTACATTTTGTATTGTGTGCACCTTTTTCCGAGTACAGGACAGTACTGAAGTGCTTCTTTCCGCTGCTACCGACGTGTGGCGCTGTAAAAGGTCACCCAGCATCCACCCCATAGAAGAAATCTGGCTTCCTCTTCCTATTTTGTGTGTAAACATTCTATACTGTATCTCCAGCGCGTTGAGAATTTGACATTTTTATTGTTCAATATCTCGTGCATCCATTCATTATGGTTGGTGTATAGTGTGAAGAAGAGGCGAGCCGTTCCTTTTGAAATGAAAGTGGCATAAGAAAGCTTGATGTGGTTGAGAAAACAGTTCTGGCCACTTTCTACCACGGAGGAGGAAGTACCCTACCTCTTGAAGCTCATAAGTAAGTTCAACTTAGCTTTATTTATATTTATAGAGCATATTTTTTTATGAAATATTGATTTTTTTTTGTGCAAAACAATACAGGTGTCACAGACCAGAAACGGACACAGGACCCAATAGCGCTCGTTTTCTCAGTTTTTAAGAGGGAGAGCAGGGCTTGCTTCCACGATCCGATGGTTGACGGACAAGAGGAGCAGGAGATGCGGAAGTGGCACTTCCGTGTCTAGCGAGGAGAGTCGAAGACAGGCGGGAATTACAAGTCGCAAGCCGGGACTGAAGAGCAAGAGCGGTATCAAGTTCGGAAACGAGATCGGCAACAGGAGGCAGGCGGGTAATGGGGCAAAACAGATCGGGTAACAGGTAGGCAGAACGGGGCAGAGTCATGTCCGGAAACAGGTTGGCAACGAGGATCAGGCAGAGAAAAGCAGGGCAGGAACAGAGTCTGACGTAAGAGCTTAGCGAGCTAGGGGCAACGATCACGATCTGACAGGGATCTCATGGAAGTCGGGGCTTTAAAAAGAGTTCAACAGCCAATCAGCTGGTGCCAATTAAGCAGTCGCAGGTGCTCTGAATCGGCATTCATGACAACAGGTTACTTATACAAGCCTTAAACATACTTATGTAAACCTTAAAAATACATTCCATACAAAATATAGCACTGAAGCAACTAACGAACAAATTCAATGATCGTCCGGAACCTTGTTCGTAAGTAGGGCAGCGCCTGTAAATTGTTTGTTTCCAAAATTAATTTTAGTGGTGAAACCAGATCTCGGAATGTTAATTTATATTCTATATAATCAATTGTTTTAATTTAAATGTATTTATTTGTACGCAACCTTTGCTCTTACTGTAGTTTTATTTCCCTGCACCCTTTAGTATAGTTCGCTTTATATACGAAAAATATATTACAAAGAACTATCTTGTGGATGTGTGTCTTATAACCAGTGCACATTATAGTTTGGATTATACATGATTTTGGATTATTTTGGGGCCTTTGGTAAATGCATGTAAAAGAGTTGCTGCAACCATTCCTTCACAGTAACTCTTCATTATTAGAAAAAAAGCATATCTTAAAATAAAATTAGATTTGGCTTTTGCTTGCAGGAATGAGACATTTTGCGGGGTTTTAACAACACAAGATCTCGCTGAGACATGATTGAGGCATACTCACATCTTTTTCCAGAGTGAGGATGGCGGTTTAAACAACTGGTCCCCAGTGTTACTGCAGGTAAAATTAAATGCATCTGTCATTCCGGTGGGTTGTGCAAGGCAGCGTAATGCTCTGTACTCCAGCCTTCTCTGTGCCACTCTGAATTTTCTCATAGTGACTAAAGTTCTCTCCCAAGTGATCAATACAGTCATACATCTTTTTGTCTATCAATATAACTTTTAACATAACTTACTAAATTCTGGGAAAGGTTATAGTCTTGAAATAATTTTAAACTCTATAGTGCAACTAGGTATACAGTGGCTTGCGAAACTATTTGTGACCTTTTGCCACATTTCAGACTTCAAACATCAAGATATAAAACTGTAATTTCTTGTCAGGTGTCAACAATAGTTGGGACACAATCATGAAGTGGAACACACTTAATTGGATATTTTAAACTTTTTTAACAAAAGAAAAAAAAAAAAAGTGGGTGTGCAAAATTATTTAGCCCCTTTACTTTCAGTGCAGCTTTGTCCAGAAGTTCAGTGAGGATCTCTGAATGATTCAATGTTGATCTAAATGACAGAGTCACAATGATAAATGGAATCCACCGGTGTGTAATCAAGTCTCTGTATGAATGCACCTGCACTGTGATGGTCTCAGAGGTCATTTTAAAGCGCAGAGAGCAGCATGAAGAGCGAGGAACACACCAGGCAGGTCCGAGATACTGTTGTGGAGAAGTTCAAAGCTGGATTTGGATACAAAAAGATTTCCCAAGCTTTAAACATCCCAAGGAGCACTTTGCAAGCAATAGTATTGAAATGGAAGGAGTATCAGACCACTGCAAATCTACCAAGATCGGGCCATCCCCCTAAACTTTCAGCTCATACCTGGAGAAAACTGATCAGAGATGCAGCCAAGAGGCCCATGGTCACTCTGTCGTTTAATGTTTGCCACAAGCCACCTGGGGGACGTACCAAACGCGTGGAAGAAGGTGCTCTGGTCAGATAAGACCAAAATCGAACTTTTTGACAACAATGCAAGACCTTATGTTTGGCGTAAAAGCAGCACAGCTCATCACCCTCAACACACCATCCCCACAGCCAATCATGGTGGTGGCAGCATCATTGTTTGAGCCTGCTTTTCTTTAGCAGGGACAGGGAAGATGGTTAAAACTGATGGGAAGATGGATGGAGCCAAATACAGGACCATTCTGGAAGAAAACCTAATGGAGTCCGCATAAGACCTGAAACTGGGACGGAGATTTGTCTTCCAACAAAACAATGATCCAAAACATAAAGCAAAAGCTACAATGGAATGGTTCACCAAAAACATATCAAGGTGTTAGAATGGCCAAGTCAAAGTCCAGACCTCAATCCAATTGAGAATCTGTGGAAAGAACTGAAAACTGCTGTTCACAAACACTTTCCATCTAACCTCACTGAGCTCGAGCTTTTTTGCAAGGAGGAATTGGCAAAAATATCAGTTTCTCGATGTGCAAAACTGATAGAGACATACCCCAAGCGACTCGCAGCTGTAATCATGGCAAAAGGTGGCGCTACAAAGTATGAACTCAATGGGGCTAAATCATTTTGCACACCCACATTTTTGTTTTTTTATTTGTTAAAAAAGTTATAATTATCCAATTAAGTGTTTTCCACTTCATAATTGTGTCCCAGTTTTTTTTTATGCTTCACAAGAAATTTTAGTATTATATCTCTATTTTTGAAGTCTGAAATGGGGCAAAAGGTCACAAAGTTCAAGGGGGCCAAATAGTTTTGCAAGCCATTGTAGCATTACTAAGAAGAAGAGATCTTCACATTATTAATGGCCAAAATGCAGGGGAATTGTATACTCAAAAAGATAGTTTAATAGTCAAAAAAGAAAGACACAAACAAAATCATAAAGTTAACGAAATAAATTTAAAAAAACAAACAGGTAATTTTCAAGCTGAGAGCTGCTTTTTGCTACTAATTAGCACAAAGGGCACCCTGTTTCCAAAATAGCAACGTAGCTAGATGGTGTGCTAAATAGCAATAAAGTTGCTTGTTAGTTAACTCGAAAAGGTAAAAAACATAAAGGGAGATAGATAGATAGATAGATAGATAGATAGATAGATAGATAGATAGATAGATAGATAGATAGATAGATAGATAGATAGATAGATAGATAGATAGATAGATAGATAGATAGATAGATAGATAGATAGATAGATAGATAGATAGATGGCTAAAAGAGTAAGAAGCCTGAAAGAAAGCTAAAAAAAAAAAAAACTAGATAGCTAGGAAGAAAGGAGGTTAAAATTGGGCTTGAAATCCAGCAAAAAAAAGATTGTATGCTATCTAGATGGCATGCACCAAAGGTAAAAAGCTAGCTGGATAACTTGCGAAGTAGCTGAAAATGTAGGAAGATAGCTAGCTACAAAGCTAAAGAGGTAGCCAGATACCTAGCTCAAAAAAACGACACATTCTTTGTTTTTGTTTTTATTACCTGTAAAATATATCTATAAGACCATTAAAAAACACATTTGTACATGAATGGATTTTCATTGTATTTTCTTAATTGTTTACAAATAATAAATATAAATACTTGTTTTTGTTTTTTTTCGGCCTTGAAGCCCATGAACTAGAAATTATGTATTTATTTTTCTCAAATAACAATCTTTGTATTTTTAAAATAACAATTTTCATTTTATTACTATGTTATTACCAGGTTATTGAAAAATAGGTTTACTCAAAAATCACAATGACCTAGCGCTGGCGAGCTATTTTCAGAACAGGTCCGCGGGCACCTCAAGCCGGCAGGCGCTACGTTGAAAACCCCTTCTCTAGGTTGTTATAAAGCTCCCACTCTCCAACGTTCGATAAATTACGCTCTCCGGTCATTAGTGGTAGAATTGTGCCACAGTGCCCCCGGCGCCAATGGTAGGGATGCGCCAATGCGCTCCTGTCCTAAATGGATTACACGGTCAAAGGAGCAAAAAGACGCGAGCAAGTTAATGAGATAACATTGCGGAGAAATCCAGCGGCAGTTACTGCAATTGCAAAGTCTGTTGTCGTCTCCGTCTTGTCAATGTGGTCACCATAATTTAAGACATTTTTTCTACAATTGAATTTGTTTTCGCTAGGGATCGACTGTTTTTTTTTTTTACAATAAATACAAAAAAAATGTCAAAACAACTAACATGTCTTAATTTTACTCGAAACAAAAAAGTTCATCAGAATTTCAACGGAGCTCACAAATTAAAAAGTGTAAGCATTCCTGGTTTAGAGCCAGCTTGACGTAGTAATGTTATGGTAACAGCTAATCACTCAACCTTCCACTTTAGCTTGCTTTTCATGCTCCCTCTCAATCACAAACACGCATGCTTGATTGACAAACTAATGATACGATAAGAGCTAATATATCAGCCATACTTCCACAAGAAAACAACAAATTTTACGTTAACTCTTAATCACGCACACGTTTTTCTACTAAGCCTGGACGTTTTAAAAACTCAATATTATTAGAGGCTTGATTCCGGTCTGCAGTGTGTGGAGTCCGTAAAGCTTTTGTTTCACAGTGGCTCCGCTCCTAGTCACTTCCTCAATCAGATGGAAGAGAGAAGAGAAGAGAGGAGGGAAGAGGAGGACTGAGATAAAGAACGTTGAACGGCTATCCCCTGCTCCTCTAACTCAGTTTTAAATACATCTCATCCTCCGTTTGAATAAATAAAAACGCAATACCGCTATCCGTCAAATTGCCGAACATTGGTGCAGATAATCAGCCCACCCGATAATCGGTCAACCTCCAGTTTCTTCTACTGACCATTTAATCTTGCATGACTATTTTCTCGTGAGTTCTTGTGAGATGGTAAATTAGGCTATTTCCTCTTCAAAAAAAACACAAGCCGGAATAGTTCTTCATAGAACATTCTGCTAAAAATTCTGGTGTAGCATTTTGATTTTCGCCAAATATATTGGAAAGTCTGCTGTCTCAAGATAAATAATTCACTTGATATTTTCAGTCCACAGATTTCCCTTTGCTCCCAGACAGAGGGAGTTGCTGTTTCAATGTGATGTGTGTACGTGGAGCCAGACCATTGTTATACACTGCAGATGTTGGTCATGAAACTTTCTTTAGCTGCCCAGTGCCATAGAGTTGCTGAGTGTCTGAGAAATTGCCCCAGGGTTATGAATACCTCATCAACAGAAGACACCTCTGCAAAACTAGTCCCTTGGGCTCTTTTCCCTTTGCATTCTGCATATGTCACTCCAGCACTTCACTGCATACCTCATTTCTGTCTCTTTCTTTCTGTCAGTATATTTGTTTTTTTTCAATCTCTATGACTAGCAGTCAATGGCTTCTATTGGTTGCTGGCAATATAAAAAATGAAAATGATGTGGATGTGTCTAGTTATGCTCTATTTAACACTTTAACATGTTAAATATCTCTGTGGCGGGTTTGTATAAAAATGATGAAATATTGAATTAATAAAGACCCCCGTCTAACCTATCTGGACGTGCACACTCTGCTGTTATTTTCTGTAACTTTCATCCTCGGATGGAAACCAAACAAAAAATAAATGAAACACTTTTTTCTCCTGCATCTTCGTGCCAATGCTAGCTTAGGCAAAACAGAACTCCATCTGGACAGTAAGAAGCTGAATTGTATCGCTAACGTGGCTTTAATAACTAATGACTGCAAAAAAAACTAACGATTACATAGTCAGACGGCATTGTAACAAATAGTTGCATAATTAAATGCTTGCTTAATGCTTGCCTAAATGTTGCACCTATTGTTTAATGTTTTCTCAGATTGATGCGCACGAAGGTAGGAGTACAAAGATTAATTATAGTCGCTATTAATACTGTTTTCATAAACTAGCATCGAGTGTACTAGATCATAGGTGTCAAACATGCAACCAGCGGGCGATTTCATGCCCGCTGTCTCTTTCTATCTTTCTCTCTCTCTTTCTCACTCTCTCTCTCTCTCTCTATCTCTATCTATCTATCTATCTATCTATCTATCTATCTATCTATCTATCTATCTATCTATCTATCTATCTATCTATCTATCTATCTATCTATCTATCTATCTATCTATCTATCTATCTATCTATCTATCTATCTATCTATCTATCTATCTATCTATCTATCTATCTATCTATCTCCTCTCCCCCCTCCGGTGGTAGAAAAAGAGTATCCTACCTATTTGCAGGTGTATAGCATGTACTTTATGTTTATGTATTTGTGTTTTTTGTCAAGTTAAATGAAAAACACTTTGATTTTTTTTATTGTTAT
Organism: Urocampus carinirostris; assembly: GCF_059441175.1. Taxonomy (NCBI): domain Eukaryota; kingdom Metazoa; phylum Chordata; class Actinopteri; order Syngnathiformes; family Syngnathidae; genus Urocampus; species Urocampus carinirostris. Next base: position 38,324,158 of record NC_142362.1, on the reverse strand, counting down.
ATATTATGTTATGTGCTCTATTTTCTATCCATCCAAAACTTCAATATTTGAATAAATAGAAGTAAAGTCAAAATGTCTTTAGGAAATCCGATTTATCGAATAAATAATTGACCGATTCATTGATTTTGAAAATAATCGTTAGTTGCAGCCCTAAAGAAAAGCCATAGCCATTGAGTCAAAGGTAAAGTATAATCGTATTGATGCCTGTAGTTTAGGGTGAAATGACTTAGAGGACCTGTCCCTGTCCTATGCTGTATTGCAGTTTGATTAGCCAAAAATTAAATCCATTTGCTTCTGCCATGCATATTCAAATGTCTTTTTTAGTTCCTTGCAAACTAACGAAATGATTCCCCTCTGGGCTACAGACAAATGGTTGCATGGTTACTCCCAGATGCAACACAGTTATAACACTGACAGCAGTCACTGTAGACATTGTAGGCATGCCAGATAGCCACACATATTATTTCCCTGCACAAGAATGCTAGTTGCACTGATGACTGAATCTCATTAAGCTGCAAGTGAAGGGATAACGCAGACACACATGTACTCGCTTCATCTCATGAAAACCAGGCCACAAATTGCTAATGACATTTGTATATCTTCGGCACCATGTCTGCATTAGATCACTTATGTTTTGTGCCTGAAAGGTTTCAGTTGTGTACATTACAGGAGTGTGCTATAGTTGTTGTGTAATGGATATTTCATAATGGTGAGTGAAAATATTTTAGTTGTGTCAAATTCAGTTCATGAGATGAAAATACTGTACTTGTAATCACAAGTGAGGCAATGCATATTATATGATGTGATACTGCTTGAAATGGTCAGGAAAAAAATCTTAAAATTTGGGTCGAAGTGCTAGAAAATGCTTAAAATTGTTGCCATTGCCATGTTTTTTGGCAGTCTGACCACACAAAAAAATGATTTTTTTTTTTAAATTGTGTGAAAATGACACCAACACGGCTGCTCTGGTGATTTGGCATTATGGTGTTGGTTTAAGATCAGGTAATTGTGTCATTGTGCAGTCCTTTGAGACATTTTTGTGATTAAGGGTTATATAAATAAATTTGACTTGACTTGACTTGACTTGGTGTTGTCATGTGTAATTGATATTTCATAATAGTGAGTGAAAATATTTTAGTTGTGTCGAATTCAGTTCATGAGATGGAAATACTGTACTTGTAATCACAAGTGAGGCAATGCATATTATATGATGTGATACTGCTTGAAATGGTCAGGAAAAAATCTTAAAATTTGGGTCAAAGTGCTTGAAAATGCTTAAAATTGTTGCCATTGCCATGTTTCTTGGCAGTCTGACCACACAAAAAAATGATTTTTTTTTAATTGTGTGAAAATGACACCAACACGGCTGCTCTGGTGATTTGGCATTATGGTGTTGGTTTAAGATCAGGTAATTGTGTCATTGTGCAGTCGTTTGAGACATTTTTATGATTAAGGGCTATATAAATAAATTTGACTTGACTTGACTTGGTGTTGTCATGTGAAACTTTACCGCCCCCTACTGGTTGCACCCGAAAGGACAGCTTTATTTAGAAAACAGGCTCCTATGGCCTCCAAACAGCGCCTCGGATGTTTTGTTTTTTAAATAATAGATTATCAATAATAATAAACTATTATGCACCACATTATTTAGTCATTAACGATTTCGTATGTCTAATCTCACACGAAATAAAAATGAAAATATTCAAAGACAAACAAAAATATTTTTTTAAAATACAAAACAATTTTAGCTTTTCAAACATTGTTAAACCAAGTGTGTGAAACTGACGCTGACACATCTGCTCTGGTGGCTTGTCGTTATGGCGCTGTCATGTGAAGTGTCACTGCCCCCTACTGGTGGCACCTAAGAGGACAGCTTTATTCAGAAAATTGGCCTTTTTGTCTTTGCTCCCAAATGGATCCTCAGATTCTATGATTATTTTAATGAAATATTATCAATACTAAAACGATATGCACCAAACTACTTAGTAATTAGTAATTGTATGTGTTTAATAGGGAATCCCTGAAAAAACACATGTAATATAAACTAAAATATTCAAAACTTTAAAAAAAATTACATAAGTTTTAGCTGTTTACACCCTGAACAGATTTAACGTCGTTCAGCAGGACAAAATCCCTAAAAATGCAAAACAATAAAATATGAATAGAAATATTCAGTGCTACAAATAAATTGTAATAAAAACAATAAATATCTATGAATTCTATTTTCACCAAATTAGACTCACTTCCTCTGAAAAACACGCAAAAATATAAACTTAAAAAAGTTAAAACAAATAGCAATAGATCAGCAGTCGATTAAAAGTTTGAATGCACCCTGCTTCAAAGAAATCATGTAAGATGAGTCCAAATTTGCCTTATTTTTCTGCTCTTTATTCATACAGTATTTTCTTTCTTTTTCTATCTTCCATATTGAACTTAATTTTTACCCAAGACCTATAAACAAGTGTGACGTAGCCAAGCTGTGCATTGTTGAAGCAGAATGGCCGAATTCATGTCATTTTATAGCAGCCCATGTCACGAGACGTGGTGGCGTGGAAGGTGACCGGACCAGAACGGAGGCAGGAGGCATGAAGGGAGAACTCAAATGCGTTGACGATTCATAGGTTTTATTTAATAAAATAAAAGTCGCCCAATACTCCGGGGCAAAACAGAACAATACAGAGTTCCTCCGGCACGAACTCAACAGGACAAGGCATAACAGACTAAAACAGGACAAGGCATAACAGAACGGGATTGTGAATAATGAGTAGTAATGAACCCGCAACCGCAGAGCCCACAATGCAGCCTTAAATCAGACACACAATTAGTGAAAACTGCTTCAGCTGTTGCCCAGAGGGCGGGGCAGACTGGTCACCAAGGCGACCGTGACAGAGCCCCCCTCTTAAGGGACAGCTCCCGAGGTCCCAAAAAAGAAAAAATTACAACCTCACGCCCCGGAATGGTTCGACGCTCACGATTGGGGCAACCCCGCTCCCTCCTCCGAACACGCAGGAACGGGGAGAGACAGGCGCCATCTGCGTCGGGCGGATCGGAATCGGCGCTCGGCAGGGGGGGGTCCGGCGGGCAAGCTGGACAGGGGATAACAGACAGGCAAAATCAGAGCAGAATCAGAACGGGTAAACAGGACAGGCCTCTACAGAAGAGTCGCACTCAGGTCAGGCCTCTACAGAAGAGTCGCACTCAGGTCAGGCCGATGCAGAAGAGTCGCACTCAGGTCAGGCCGATGCAGAAGAGTCGCACTCAGGTCAGGCCGATGCAGAAGAGTCGCACTCAGGTCAGGCCGATGCAGAAGAGTCGCACTCAAGGGGGGAACAGATTCAGAAGAGTCGCACTCAAGGGGGGAACAGATTCAGAAGAGTCGCACTCAAGGGGGGAACAGATTCAGAAGAGTCAGACTCAAGGGGGGAACAGATTCAGAAGAGTCAGACTCAAGGGGGGATCAGATTCAGAAGAGTCAGACTCAAGGGGGGATCAGATTCAGAAGAGTCAGACTCAAGGGGGGATCAGATTCAGAAGAGTCAGACTCAAGGGGGGATCAGATTCAGAAGAGTCAGACTCAAGGGGGGATCAGATTCAGAAGAGTCAGACTCAAGGGGGGATCAGATTCAGAACAGACAAGACAGGACAGGAAAGACTGAACAAAATCAGTACAGGGAGACTCAATGCAGGCATGGGAGTCGAACAGGCAGGCATGGTAGTCGAACAGGCAGGCATGGGAGTCGAACAGGCAGGCATGGGAGTCGAACAGGCAGGCATGGGAGTCGAACAGGCAGGCTTGGGAGTCGAACAGGCAGGCTTGGGAGTCGAACAGGCAGGCTTGGGAGTCGAACAGGCAGGCTTGGGAGTCGAACAGGCAGGCTTGGGAGTCGAACAGGCAGGCTTGGGAGTCGAACAGGCAGGCTTGGGAGTCGAACAGGCAGGCTTGGGAGTCGAACAGGCAGGCTTGGGAGTCGAACAGGCAGGCTTGGGAGTCGAACAGGCAGGCTTGGGAGTCGAACAGGCAGGCTTGGGAGTCGAACAGGCAGGCTTGGGAGTCGAACAGGCAGGCTTGGGAGTCGGAGTCGGACTTGCACGCAGGGGAGAGGGAATAGCAGGCAATCGGCACGGGAGTCGGGCAGGCAGGCAGCGGAGTCGGAGTCGGCCCGACGGGCAGCGGAGTCGGAGTCGGCCCGACGGGCAGCAGAGTCTGAGTCGGGCTGGCACGCAGGGGAGACGGAATAGCAGGCAATCGGCACGGGAGTCGGGCAGGCAGGCATGAGAGTCGAACAGGCAGGCGTCAATTCTTCCCGGGACCCCATTCGAGGCACAGCAAGGGCCACGACGGGCGGGGCCGTGGTTCGAACGGGCAGGGAAGGCCAACTCAGTAGGCGACTGCCGAACTGCGCTCTCCAGCTCTCCCAAGTCGCGCTGGGATCGTTCGCTGAGTTCTATTTGTTGGCGGGTTCATTCTGTCACGAGACGTGGTGGCGTGGAAGGTGACCGGACCAGAACGGAGGCAGGAGGCATGAAGGGAGAACTCAAATGCGTTGACGATTCATAGGTTTTATTTAATAAAATAAAAGTCGCCCAATACTCCGGGGCAAAACAGAACAATACAGAGTTCCTCCGGCACGAACTCAACAGGACAAGGCATAACAGACTAAAACAGGACAAGGCATAACAGAACGGGATTGTGAATAATGAGTAGTAATGAACCCGCAACCGCAGAGCCCACAATGCAGCCTTAAATCAGACACACAATTAGTGAAAACTGCTTCAGCTGTTGCCCAGAGGGCGGGGCAGACTGGTCACCAAGGCGACCGTGACAGCCCATTGATGTAAAAAAATTAGTTTATACAAAGGATCAGCTCAAAATAGCACAAAGTATGTGCTAGCAGCAAGATAGCAATTTTATTTTACTCATCTAAGTCAACAACGACAAAAAACATTCTTTTAAATAGTGCTTGATTTTTTTTTTCCTTTGAAGGAATTGTAAAAATTTAAAATTTGGTTTTAAAAGTGCTTAAAAAGCCCTTAAATTTGGCAATGAAAAACGTGTATACCCTGTATAATGGAGCAAAAGGTTTTACCCCAGCATCAGTATTGTCACACACCACTGGCTATCAATGCTTAGGTCCGGTTCATCTTTGAAGAGCAAGATAAAAAAACAACAGCGACCAGATGATAAAGGTGATGTAACTGAGTCAGATCAGGAGGCTTTTCCTGCTACTGGTAACCATGGAAACCAGAACGATGTGTGTCATGTGGGGGGAGCAAACAGTGACAAAAAAAACAGACTGGAGAGGGACGGGTACTGCCAGGTTGCCCAAATAACACTACATAGAGAGGTTCCCCTACGACCCTTACGGTTAAGAGACCAGTGAACCGTGAGGTCAACCTGAGGCAGGGGTGTCAAATATACCACCTGCAGTTTGAAATATGTCCACTGGATGTTACCGAAGCTTGGCACAACTCCCAACCAAAACCACCAATTGTATTTGTGTTTGCTGACTACCACTAATCAACCAGATAATATTTGACGTAACACACTATCCTGATGTTATTTTACCTAAAGTCACAGACACGCTGTTTAAGGCAATGCGATTACAGTCACTCATAATGCGTGGTTTTCTCTCTTTTAACAGCAACAGCTGCTACTGAACTATGCTTTTTACCCCCGTGTTTGGAAATTATTGTTTAGCACTCGGATTAAAAAAATAAAAAAAAAATTGAAAAGCAACTTGGCGTCTTTGCTCAAGTACAGTATAAAGAAGCTTCTATAATAGGTACAAAATAGCAAAGTTAACCAATTCAGCCAAAACATTTCAGTCAAATAAATGAACAAAAAGCAGGGAAATACATTTGAACCGATAAACCATTTGGACTTAGTATTTGTGTGCTTTTTTTGTCATTTTAGTTAATTAAAACTACAAGTGAGTAAATTATAGAGATGAAAAAATATTGAGAAAAAATAACCCTCAATAATCATTTTATACTTGAATCATACACCTCTGAATCAGAATTTAATTGTGAGCCTCAAAAAGATTCCCAGTTCTACAGGTAAGGCACACATTTTGTGATGTCCCAGGACACAAATGTCTGTCAGAGGAGGTCAGGGGACTGACTACCGGATGAAGCGTACCTGGTGCTCATTAAATCTCCTGCATTTCAGGACAGCATAGACCAATCCATAGCATTCGATCGTAGACGCACAGCTCTCTAAAACCCTTGACGCCTCCTTTATGAATTGTAAAATGTTTTGTTTACATTTAGCCTCCACGCAGTGCATTAAGCACAAAGTATAAGCATATAGAGTATAAAGTGTGGACACGAAGTGTAGCATGCTCACAAGGGACCCCATTAAAAAAAAATACGCAGATGAGTAGAAAGGCGAGGAGAGACAGGGTAAAGAGATGGACAAAAGTCATAGCAGTTCACTGCAACCTTGGAGGGAGAGAGGCAAACAGCATGAAACCTAAGAAATTAAGTTGTCTCTTAAATACATTACGACTCAATCACGCTGATAAGATGCATGCATTAATCTTTAGCTAAAATGTGCCAAAAGGCGTAGATTTGGCATGGACTGAGGTGACGTGTTACCATCAAGGTCCGTATGGGTGCTTGAAATCCTTAAATGCTTTAATTTTAGTGTTGTGTATTCAAAGTTAGAAAAATGCTTGAATTTTGTGTAAAGTGATTGAAAATGCTTGAAATTGCTGCCTTATGATGTTTCTTGGCAGTCCACACATTAAACAAAGTAATGCAAACAATAAAATAATAAAGTCAGCTTAAAAATGATGCATCTGGCTAAGTACTGAGATTGCATTGCTTGTGAAGCCTCATTCACTTCCCTACAGGTGCATTAGGAAAGGTGCATTATAACAGGTAAATCACACCCAGATGCAGAGAAGTTGCAGATTCAATGAAGAATGACTTGACAGAACTATACAAAGCATGTTTAAAACGTCGAACAAAGCCACGCACAGCATGCTGCAAAGTCTATACAAAAGATATCCAACTCTTCTCAGTACAAGAGTCAGTGCGTTCCAGTTAAGTAACTCACAGAGATGAGTAGCTTAACTATGATTTTTCTGCTATTAGCTACATGCTACATCTAAACGGGGCACTATGAAATGCGTATTAGTGCAAGCATCACATATGAAATATGGGTATTCATTAAGGTCCAAGATTGTGTTTCCCAGTGTTTCCCAGTGTTAGATTGCAATGGGAAGAACTTCATGCAACTGAAAATGTAAGCTAAAAATTATCGTTATTTTATCCAACACCTATACAGAGATAGATTTGTTTCAAAGATATTTACACTTGTAATGTCAAGATCCACAAATAAAGTCGCAATTTACTGGAGATCTCAAAATAATTCAGTATGTCTTGTTAAGTGCACACGCAAGATTAAGAATGTAATATGTAAATCACCGATATATTTGTGAGCAATCTTTTTTTTTTGTCCCCACCAATATTATGTGAAAAAAGATCGATCTTGAAGGGGAGAGGATTTCTTATTCTGAGTAGTTGAGAACCATGTGTTAATTGGATGTGCCATTTTCAAAGTGTTGTGTTGTTATGACGTCATAACTCTACCGTAAACAAGACAGATGGGTCCACTTAGAGACTATATTTCTCAAGTGCCCCTGGTGCGTGAAATATTTGCAGCATATTTCCATAATTAATAGCAGGAACATTACACGTTCTGTTCCTAATCTAAAAAAATGTGTTTCTGATGCCTTAAAAACCGTTCTCGAACCGTTTTTCAAAAAAAAAGAAAAAAAGGACACCCCTCTAAGAGGAGTATTCCTATCCTCACGTTTTCCCTCGTCGTTTTTTTCCCCCTTTTTTTTAAATTTGGCTCGCAAGCTCGTCCTCAACTCCCCCTCCTCCTGCCCAGGGTGATGCTAGCGTGCATGCGGGCGGTGGAGTCTTCTTCTCCACGGATGCGCTCTCCGGCGCCCTGCACAATTCGCTGGTGACGAAATCAGCCTCAGCCTTCTCATTTAGAAGCATCATTCAGTTGACGAAGAGGCAACCCTCTCTTCTTTTCTGCTAGCGATCCAAGCTGCCTCCGGCGATAAATTCAGACTTATCCCGAGGACTTTACCATGACAGCAAGCAAGGAACCACCGAATCAGAGGCAGAATCAACCGCAGCAGGATGAGGTGGGAGAGTGAAATATTTTAGTACTTTCACGTATCAACGTCGTATTTATAGGTCGACTCGGATGTGTTATAAGCCATGCATTTATCATTCGATCTCATCCGTCGTGAATATTTTAAAACAGTGGTCTGCACTCATTTCTGTACTACGGACCAGTTTATTGTCCGACAATATTCCCGCAGCGCGGTCAAATAATAACACTAGTAATAATAACGACAGCAATAATAATGAAAAGCTTAAATCCACTGTGAAATTACCAGTTTTGGGGAGTAATACATCTACCCAGGGACGATTTTAGGTTCAGTGGGGATGCTGAGCACCGAGATCAGGGGTGGGAAAACTACAGCCTGCCAAACAAAAACGGTCCCTATATATATATATATTATGTCGTTCATATATATATATATATATATATATATATATATATATATATATATATATATATATATATATATATATATATATATATATATATATATATATATATATATATATATATATATATATATATATATATATATATATATATATATATATATATATATATATAGTACTAGTGATAATGTTTTAGTTTTATCTCACTGTTTTAGATTTTCCTCACTTTGTCCCCATTTTTCCTTTGTGTGTCTGCAAAAAAAATACTACAAACCTACCACAAAACTAAATATCAATTTTAGTGCTTAAAAACAGAGTGCATATATTATTTTGTCTTACAGAAGTATTACAACCGAAATACTACAAGAATACGACTACAATATTGTTAAAAAAGACTTGAAATACTACAAAGATACTAGTATGAAAATACTTCAAAATACTTCGACAGGAAGAAAGAATATCACTTGAGTGACACTATCATTCAAAAAGACTGCTAAAAATTATTACGTTAGAAATACTACAAACTACAATTACTGTAATAGTGCTAAAATATAAGAGATATGTTAGAAAAATGATGGTAATACTACAAAAATACTGCTGTAGAAATAATACAAAATACAAGCACAGTAATACTATAAAAATACCACAGAAATACTGCAAAATTACCACTACAATGAAAATACAGTCCTACTACTGCAAACTACAAATCTTTGACTAAAGAAATATTACAAAAATACAACGACAGTTATACTACAGATATACTACCAAAAAATATATTATGGAAAATACTACAGGAATACTACTGCAGAAATACCACAATGCGGTGCTAGGAATGATATGGACTAAAACATTTCAAGGTAGTGAACTATTTTCGACACTGCTTTGTTCACATTTTTGTTTTGTTTTGCGTTTTTATTTCTTTAGCTATAGTGTTTCATTATATTTTAGCCTGAACTGTCCTTTCTTAGGGAAATGAGAGTTTTAAAAATACTATCATTGCTGTTGGTGCATGGGTTCATTTTGGGGGTGCTTGAGCACCACCCAAAAACAGGCTGGTTACGTCCATACATGTAACATATTTAGGATACAGAAAAATGTAGTTGTATTCTGTTGCAGTAACAGAAAAAGACATAATCAACAGATATGTTTCGTAAGCTTATTGATTATTTTGCGTGATTACAATTTCATTTCAAAGTATATTTTGCATACACATAATTCGATAGACGAATTGTGCCCGTCATCATTTTAATCATTGACATTAGAGAGACAGAGATAAGGTTCTCACATGACATGATCCTAAAAAAATGTACTTTGTGTATAAGATTTGAGCACTTTCTTGGTCGGACTACAGCAGCAACCTCACCTTGGTTTCCTCTATTTCCTTTACAAGGTTACATTATTGATTCGTCTTAAACTAACTGCAGCAATTTTATTTAAATAGTTTGTTTGTTTTGTTTTTTTACTAGCATATTAGGTATTAGAGTAATCTAAAAGTGATTGAAAGTAATCACATTACATCACTACTGTACTGTAGTACTCAGATTACAATATTGACTGCATTTTTCTTTCACAATGATAAAACAAAATCAAATGTCTTTTCCTGCATTATATCTTGTACATCATTGACATGATCTGGACTGTTAAAAGTGTCGATAAAAACTCATATTGGGATATTATGTAATGAAATAGTGTGTTTAATTGCTGTTAAAAATGTCGGAAAAATTGTTAAAACGTCATATTGTCAGACATAACAAAATTGTGAATATGCTTAATTGCTGTTAAAATTGTCGAGAAAAAATTGTTCAAACCTTACATTGTTTATTTGCTGTTAATAGTGTCAATAAAATTGTTCAAACCAAAAAACATTAATCTAGTGGACAGGAACTTGCGTCCTCCCTTCCTGCTGAATGATTTTTGTAACTGGGAGATGGAATAGGAACTTGCTCTGTCCACTCCACGCAACGGCCCGGTATGGCAGTACCTCTGGGAACGGTGCATTCGCAATGATCGCTTCTTGGTCTTTTGGCTAGGATCTTGGCTTAGCCTCTTGGCTAGGAGCAAGGGTCTCGGCCTGTTGGTTTTGAAGTGTATCATGATTTGACTGATAATGGATAATGAATAATAAAAATGGACAATAAACTTGTAAAAAATCCCCCCCTCTCACCACAGTGTTCCGGGTTTTATTCTGGTTGCATCGAATACTGGAAAAATCTGGTTCCGCAATATTTAATGTCTGGTCAAACATTGCTCAAAAATAGTAATATACTAAGATAAAACTACGATACAAGCTTTGTACACCTTTTTCATGGCCACATTAAAGCATTTTATTAATTTAAAATTTTCCAGCACCTTCGAAGGAAAAACACGTCACCGTTCAAATTAAACGTTTTTTATTTTGATGACTAAAATAAATGTTGCTGCTAAATTGTCTTGTATGTTACACATTTATTTGTAGAACTATGAATCGATTAATTTACACTTAATACGTTTTTCAGGGATCCCCTGCAAAACATATGGAATTACTAATTACTAAATAATCTGGTGCATAATGTTTTATTATTACTGATAATTTAATCATTAAATAAACCAAAAAATCTCAGGAAGGAGTTGAGCCAAAAAAAGCAGGTTTTCTCAGTAGAGTGTCCATTTGGGTGCGACCAGTAGGGGTCGTGACGCTTCACATGACAATACCATGATGACAATCCACCAAAGCAGGCCTGTCGGCGCATTTTCACCCGATTAAAAAAAATGTCATTTAATGCCTGATTTATTAAATCAGACTGCCAAAAAACACGACAATAGCAACAATATCAAGCATTTTAAAGCACTTCACCCAAAATTCACTTATTTTACTAACCTTGAAAATACAACATTACAATTCAAACATTTTCAAGGATTTCCAGCACCCATACGAACTCTGAAAAGATAAGGCATCTGTTTTTTTTTCTTTCTGTGAGCTGTCCGCGGGTGGTGGTTGCTAATTACTGTTTCAAAGCACGGGTCAGAATGGTTCTTGTGGCTCAAGTCCTGTCCCCAGCGCGAGGTTTGATGCAAAACTGTAGCAAGTGCTTAACACGAAGGATGAAAGAAAAAAGGGGGGTCCGTGCGCTGGGGAGGGCGAGAGGAGACTGCGCAGGACACATTGTAAAGGATGAGGTGGAGAAGCGGAAATTTTTCGGAGCCGTTTAAACACTTAAACATCGCGACCTCGCATCTAGCTCGACTCGGACATGTTATCGTTCAATCTCCATCAGGAGTGAATCTTTTTGAGCACGAGTCAGGCTCATTCTTGCATTTTAAATCCCGTCCCTGGCTGTGCTCTGGGCTCGCTGCAAAAACTGTAGCAAGTGGTTAACGTGAAGGATAAAAGCAAAAAGGGGGATCCGTGCGCTGGGGAGGGCGGCAGGAGACTGCGAAGGACGCATTGTAATTCAGCCGTTGCCTCCTTTCAGCTGCCCCACGACACCTCAGGAAGGAACGTTCCAGGAAAAAAAAAACACTTTGGATCGGGGCTCTGACTCAAATACATCCTTGTTGCTAATGTTTGAAGTCACCTTCAAACATGCTTATTGGAGGTTCATATGTCGGTTAGGATAGCTCCACTCACTGCATAAATTGGGTCAGTTGTCAGTACAAATAGATAATTAAACTTCTTTATCCCAACCAAATTCCTGTGCTTAAATTAGGTTTTGAAATGTTCTCCACGCTCCCTTAAGGCATTACGAACCTCCATGAGCCTTTTCTCATGAAAAATATGTCCTGACTGTGCCCTGTATTTCACTTACTTTCTAAGTCTTTTTCAAAGAAATCCTAACCTAGTTCTTTTGATGTTTTTCTTTTTGCCTGAGTGAGGCAGAATGTGAATTTCCTCATTATTACATGTAATGCTCAGTGAACACAACCAAGTGGCCATTTCCGAAGATTGCTTGTAATATTACACTGGAGAAACGTTATGTTGCTCAGTGATTTGTACAATTGTCATTCCATTGGGGCCTTAATGGGACATTGTGCATTTTTAGCGCCTTCTATAGTTTTAAAAACAAGTGAATTCGTTAACTCCCTAACGTTCCAGTTAACTCCCTTTTAATAGCAAATCATTTACTATTTCTCACGTTTATAGACAGCAGGTATGACTCAAGGCTGCAACCTATTTATTTGAAATGTGGCCAAATTTACAGTCTGGATGGGTAAAACTTTGGATAGCACATTGTGGGTGTCCCTGTGCAGTTTTCTGAAAACACGATACATGTACAGTACCTGGTTTACTATACTGCCACGGACCAAGCAACCTATAGTAACGTTGTCAACTAGCTGAAAATGAGGAGATAAATGGTGAGTTTTGGTCACTTTGAGTCTCTGTACTTTGTTTTATTTCCTTTTGCTCCGTAGCACTAATTTTCGGTTGCACTACAAAATATAGCAACATAGTGATCAGATGTTGAAAAGTGTCACTTATAAGAGAAAATATTTATGTATATGTGTATGCATATGGTCTCCATTTATATAGCGCTTTTCAAGTCACTGAGGACCTCCCAAAGCGCTTTACAATGTGCTTCCCACAAACAAGGATAAAATCAATTAACACCAAAGTATACCAGAGGTCGGGAACCTATGGCTCGGAAGCAATAATTGGCCCTTTTTTGAGTACATATGGCTCGCAGATAAGAGTATGCCCACGCAAATATTGTCTTTAGTGTTCCATATTCGAAAAGCAGTCCTGTGTGCGCATATCTGATGTAGCACTGACAAAATTGTTAGTAGGTCCAGGATATAATGAACATACTCCCCACTACAGTTTACAGTCAAGGTGTCACCAACAGATCCTGTTTTGGCTGTAGGCCGTGATGGAATCCTTTTTATGGAAGCTTATTAAACAATGTCGAGACACTTTATGATGAAATCCCACAGAAAAAAAAGTAAACACCCGGAAACCTCAGCAAAGCAACGCAGAGCAATTTGAATG